>NW_010251200.1:0-6047 GCF_000690775.1 Eurypyga helias
TAATGACCTCGCTGCAGGCCGAGTTCTGCTCCCACCTCAGCCAGCCGCAACCGCTCTGCCCTGGTTGGGTTCACGCCCCATCACTGTCCCCGGGGTCCCTCTGTCCCCGGGGTCCCTCTGTCCCAGCCGTGTGACCGCATGCTGCAGGGACCGGGCTGGAGCCTGGCGTGGAGCTGCGGGGCTGAACGGGCGTTTCCCTGGTTTCCATCAGTGGAAGAGGGTCCCGGTTTGCTCCCACCACCGGGCAGCGCTGCCACTGCCATCCTGCTCTGCTTGCAGGCACCGCCGTGCCACCGTGTTTCAAGATGCTTTTTAAGTGCACCCAAAAGTTTGACATATCTGGGTGTATCTTTGCAGTGCTGCAGCATGAGGGTTTGACATGATACATTATGATAATCCATAGTATAGAGACATTAACACAGGGGTCTTTGACAAAATACATTGTAATGTCTCTGAAGGAGCCATTACAATTTATCTTGTCATTCCCCAGCGTAGAGTGGTTGCCATGTTAAGATGGCTCTGCATAAATTCACATGTAGACTGTTTCATTTGATTTTTGGAATTCTTTCAAGTCGAATGGCACAGCCCAATTTGCAGGTTAACCCCTCGCTGTCCCCGTCCCCAGCCGCACGTCAGGGGCTGCGGTGCGAGCAGCGAGGAGTGGGCATCGCTCTCCTGTGGGCAGGGCGGAAAGCCTCCGTGACTAACGTCTGGGAGACGTCAATCTCCTACCTCACGCTCTCGACACGTGTGTGGACTCATTTAACGGCACATGCTAGCCTTCCGTTGCTGCAGACGTGGATGATGCGTGTCGTAGGCGGTGACGTGTTACTGAGTTAACAGGTACAAGAGGGGAGCGCCTCCAGCAAGCAGGAAAAACGCCTGGGGGGTTCCTTCTCCCTCGCCTGTGTTTGTCCTGCCGATGGCCTCCACCCCGGGAGTTTCCCCTGCGGAAGCCGACGGCGTGCGCTTTGCAGCCCTGCGGTACCCTGTTGAAGGGGAGCCTGCTTCAGCACCAGTGTCCGAGAGAAGCGCCAAGGTTTTCCTCCCCCGGGAGCCATGTTCTTCCCAGGCAAACCATCCCTTTGTCATCGGGCCCCAGCCACGGAAACGCGCCGTGGCTTCCCTGCGAGCTGGGGTGCCCGAACGGGACGGAACTTACGTCCCCAGAGGGAAGGGGCGGTGTGGGAAGTGCCAGTGTTGAGGCTGCTCCAACCCTGCAAGTCCTTAGCCTGCTTTGCTGGATCTTTAAGACCTGCACTAAAATTCCATCATCTCATCTTCCCATTATTAAAATTTCAGCAAAATATAAAGTTTTCATTAATCTCCTGCAGCAAATTTAGTACGCTGAACTGGCAGTTGATTCAGCTTTTAGGACTACATTAGCTGGGATATTAAACAAAACGTGTCATTCTTCAGTATCTTCTGTAAGAAGCTAAATCAGTTTTCAAACATATTTATACCACTTTATCTAACAGCATCTGAATGATCATTTAGAGCTGAGATGCTTTATTAGCAGCTGGCGTAGAAATTACTCTGCACAAAATTATATGTCGCGTTATAGTAATGTTTAAATTGGTGTTAATCCAACGTCATAAAATGTAAAAAAATCTTTAAAGTGCATTATATTTTTTCAGTAATTGGCATTTTGGCTTAATGAGATGTTACCTTTTATAAAGCCAGTACCTGCAGTAGTAATGAGAATACTAATCAGTAAATAAAGCTCGGCTTCATTACCGCCGGGCTGAGATCGGGGTGCCCACGGCGTTGGCAACGCTGCAGCAAGGCGCCGGCATCACATCCCACGTGGGGGGATGCTGAACAGGGCAGAACTGTGCCGGCGCCTACGCTGGGGGCAGCCCCGGGAGATACCGCCCTGCCTGGGACAGCCCCCCTGCTCCAGGCTCCGTCCCGGGCTGTGGGCATCCCAGCAGGGATCCCAGCTGCTCAGCCCCCGAGGGACGTCCGCGGCCCTGGGGTGTCGCCTGCCACCCGAGGAGCTGCCGCTGGGGCGTTGCGCTGCTCTTCACCTGTCGTGGTGTCCACTGTGAGTTAGTGACTTTGTCCGTGGGTGGAGGAGGGTGAGAATTTCCTCCTCTCGGCGGCAGGGATGGGAGCGTTCTGCCCTTCTGCGGAGAGCACAGCCGTAGGGACGTGCTAGCGGAACCGCACGCCGTGTTTCAAACCTCCCGTTTGTTACCGTTGGCTTCTTTTGCAGGTTCAAGAGGAGAAGAGGTCTCGGAGGAGGACCCTCAGATCGACATAGCCACCGTTCAGGACATGCTCAGTAGCCACCATTACAAGTCCTTCAAAGTCAGCATGATCCACCGGCTCCGCTTCACCACCGACGTTCAGCTAGGTAAAGCGATCCGCGCTGTAACGCCCAGGGGGATGGAAGGGCTCGAAGCCTCGGCCATGCCTAACAGCTGGCTGCCCTTTCGCGGGGTTTAAAGCCCCGTCATTATCACGTTGGGCTGTCCCGTCGTGGAGCCCGTCACTTGAAAGTGTTGCTAGCATCGCAGCAGTTAAAAAAATGCCTTTCAGTTGAAAATACTTCAGTATTTTTATTACCCACAATCAGCCAGCACATGTTCCTTCTGAAAGAAGGCCATTATTTAGTGACCCCCTCTCTTTTTTTTAAATCTGGGCTTCCTAGTGGAAAGCTTCTTGCCAACTGTTTTGTTATTTTTAAACGAGGCTGTGCAGAATTAGGAATGATTAGGTTTTTCCTTTTCTGAGACTGAAAGATTTTAACAACCAAGCGGAAATTTGAGGTGGAACAGAACAGAACTAGCATTCTCTAACGGCTTTATATTGTCCTTATTAGCTTTCTGAATGCTTTTGAAAGCCCAAAGGCCAAGGGATGATAGAATCTTGAATTAGAAAAGCCCCATTACTGTTTTAAAATGATTGAATGGCTTTTTATCTTTGTGTTTAAATTGTGAAAATTTGATTAATGATGCATTGGTAGGTGACCTGTGACAGTCCTGCAAATACCTTCCATAAAGAAATGATTCAGCAGTAAAATATTAAGTGCCGTAATGTTTACAAAACACATTTATTGTGTAGAAATTGGTAGAATTGTTAAATTTAGACTACAGCAGTTCCTGTGTTATTGTCACTACAGTCTCTTCATTATTCCATCCTTAAGCACATACAAAAGTGTATGTCTCTCAAATTTCTACAGAAGAGGCTTAGTTTGTTTTGAACTGTCTTGTTAGGGGAGGATTTATGTGCTGGGGCTGAAGCAGGACAGCGCTGGGCATGTTTTCTGCTTTTGAGCAAACTGTCTGGGTGCGATAGTTTGCTTCCAGTGAAGTTTGACTCGCTGTATCTGGGAAGTGTCAGAAATCAGAGCTTGAAAAGGTCATGGCAGATCACTAAAGATAAATGGGTAAGGGAGAAGAACTGTTAAATGAAACAAATGGCTTCACTGGTGTAGCGGCGAAGGAGCTGGCCCTGGCCAGTGGCGGAAGGACCATGAAATTTCCCTTTGTAACAATATGTGAATCTGGGTGCTTTTGATGGCAGAACACTGGCCGCGGGGTTTCGTTTTAAAAACCAAAGCCAACCCCAGTGAGATATTCAAAGTTTGGGCAACTGTACAGCATCAGAAACTCTAAATAAAGACTAAACAAGAGTTTGTTGCTGGGGTTTCTCCCCATTTTTTTTGAGATACTAAAAGGTCCTTGCCGGTAAGACCAGCGCTGAGGTGCTGTGGAGGGGTGCTGCCGGGTGCTAACGTGCTCATCTGCGAGTGACGGGCTGCCCCGTACGGTCTGACACATGCACACGGTGTCTAAGTTTTTCCCGGTCACTGTGGCCTGGGAGCCGTTCTGTGTCACTTTAGTGATGGCCAGTTGCAAAGCCTTTTCTCTGTAGCGTTTTTACGGCATCACTTGTGTGTAGCGGCCACAGCAAAGCGACAGTTTCTCTCGAGGATGCCGCGGATCCCGAATCATTCCATTGCTCCCTATTGACAGTGTCCATGGCGTTGGAAGCTGGGCAGGAGCTGGAACACGGTACAGGGGCTGCACTGGAAACTTCTGTGTGGAGCGAGTCCAGAGGAGGCCACGGAGATGCTCCGAGGGCTGGAGCCCCTCTGCCATGGGGACAGGCTGGGAGAGTTGGGGTGTTCAGCCTGGAGAAGGGAAGGCTCCAGGGAGACCTTAAAGCCCCGTCCAGGGGACCATGGGAGGAATACGGTCATCCTCCAGCTGCTGGTTTTATTAGGGTGGAAGGCTTTAGCCACAGCAGTTTAGGGTCTGGGGGTTGTGTTTCAGCTCACGTTGCAGCGTATCGCACAGGCAGTACTCTCGGCATCTTTACAAAGGTTCTAGCATGTTGTGAGTGAAGGAATCGGGCACATTTGCTTGTGTATCCCATTAGCAAAACTAAAAGAAGCATATTGTCCTGGAAAATTACTTCTGGCAAGTATTTCAGAAAAGGGGGGGGCAGTTGCAGACCCCAACAAAGGAAGCAAGAACAGAGCAGTGTTCCTGGAGTAATACACTGATGACATTCCTTTTGATAAAATGAATGAATTAAAAAAAGTAGTAGAAGGAGCGTTTTTACGTGGTTTTTGAGTATGACTAATTTGTGCTGCGATGCAGGGACTGCAGCAGGCACATACATAATGCTGTTTTGATTGGAGGTTTCAGCACATACAGATTGTAAGAACAATAACACAAAAAAAGACAACATTCTTTGTCAATGTGCTCTTCGGATGTGTGTGAGCTTAAGCCAGGGATGTCGAGATACAGAAATAATGGATGAAGTATACAGCAACAATTTGCAGATAAAAATAATAGAAGTTAAAGTGTATTTTACATGATAAAAAAAAGATGAAAGAGGAGGAAGTCTGTTACATCTGAGATGGTTACAAAATCCGTGCTTGGTGAAGTAGCCTCTGCTGAAAAGATTGATGCAATGGGGAGTGACCTTGGCTTGGAGCAGGAGCTGGTGATGTATGTATGAGCATCTCTCTGCTAAATGGACCCAGATTTGTAGCACTAATATACATGGAAGCCCAGAACCAAACTCAGGATGGCAATAAATCAACAGCCACTTTGGGTGTCATTTCTGGTTTATATTCCACTATTGTTCTATCACTTTAATTCATGTCACTATCATCTGTTCATCTGGAACAGTTTTATATAATTTTCCAGTGGAGTTACCTGACAAATCCTATCAAATTAACAAGGTGCATTAACAATATTGACTGACGGTGAATGCGCAATTGCAGGACCATACAGTGAAATTGTTGTGAGGGTGCCTTCAGGGGTGACCTTTTTGGGGGCCGGGGTGGGGAACAGCCCTCGCACACAAAGAATTTGTACCTTTATTTTTATAACTTGCCTTTACTTTTGTTTCAGTGAGAAAATAGGAACTTGGACCATCAACTTTGCGTGTTTTCCTTAAACCGCAGGAAATGCCACTTTGAATAATTAACGGTTACAGTGAAATAGCAACGCTGATTTTAAATAATCCGTCCAAAATTAAATTGCAAACCAAAATGGGCTCCAGATACAGCATCAGCCGGCTCAAATTACCGAGTGCTAGCAGTCCTTGTGTTAATTGGACTCCTGATACAATGCTTAATTGAAATGTGATCTCTCTGCTGTGACGTATGTTTAGTGACAGAGCGCCTTCTTGGATTAATGGAGGTGGGGAGGGGGCCGGCGGCGTGGCGGGGGTTGCGGTGAGGGTAACCTTGCAGCGGTGGGAAGGACTGCAGCGAGGAGCCGGCCGTTGGCGCCCGCGCCTTGCCGGTTTAAGAAATACCGAGTTCGTTTGGGAGGGCCTGGGAGAGCCGCTTCCTGCGTGAACACCGCTGAGTTTTGTCACGTCTCTTGAACTTTCAGCTCCTTTAGGTTTTCTGGTGCTTCAGGCGTGACGTGTTGGAAAGCATCCTAGCCGGGACCCTGGAGGGACAAGGTGCTCGGCTGGTTTTGCCGAGGTGCAGGGGTTAAAGGGTGTTTAAATACCTTTTTCCTGTTCTGCTTCCTTTTGCCGCTCGCTCACGAGCGTCACCTCTAACTCACGCC
>NW_010251201.1:0-1425 GCF_000690775.1 Eurypyga helias
CACCACCGTCACCTCCGCCGTCCCTTGGCACTCGCTGACCCTCAACGCCCTTTCCCGAAACCCGAAGATACCGGCGTGGTCATCGTCCAAGATGGTCACCGTGGCCACCGCCGGGGCTACCAACCGGCCGGCCGGCCGCTCGGCCGACTCGCCCTCGAACATTCCCTCGGCGTCGCCCGCCCGTAGGTTGAGGAGACGCACGAAGAAGTGCTCGTCCTCCTCAAAAATGTCGTCGTCGATGATGCCGATGGTCAACTCCTTCTCCGTCTCCCCCGGCTTGAAGATCAACGTCCCTTCGCTGTACTCGTAGTCCGACCCCGCTTTGGCCGAACCGTCCTCCGCCTTGTAGTCCACGTAGAAGGTGTGGTTGGCCTCGGCGCCGTGCCGGCACGCCACCGACAGCCTCACCGACCCGCAGTTCTCCAAGCAATGGTAGAGGCACGGCTCGAAGAAAATCCGGCTACAACGTTCTTCCTCCGCCTCCGACGGCGCTTCCGAGAGGGCGGAAGATCTCTTGGAAAACTCGGCCGCGTGTTTTTTCAGGACGTTGCCGGCGCCGGTCATCAACCGCGTGGCCTGGATGCGGTAGAACGCCCGGCTCTTCTGTTGGTGGAGCAACGCGTAGTAGTTGGCCACGTCCACCAGTTGCTCCAACTCCTTCTCCGGGTGTTTCTGTTTCAGATCCTTCAGGATTTGGATCACTTCCCGCCGGCTTTCATCCAACTCCTTCTCCTCGGGTGCCGGTGTCATCCCGCCGGTTTCGGCCTCCGGGAAGCCGCCGTCCATCTCGATGCCCTTGGGGAGCTCGGCCTCGGCGCCGATGATGATGCCGCTGCGCGGGTCGGCGCGGTAACGCTTGTAGACGTACTTGTAGAAGAGGAGGCGTTTGTCGGCCGCCCACGCCGCCACCACGCACACCGGGAAGAAGACGAGGGTGAGGAGCGCTTCCCAAACCTGCACCACTCCCGGCGAGATGACGGCCAGGATGAGGTAGAGCCAAACGTAGGCGAAGATGCTCCAGGACGCCGTCACGAAGAAGACCCGCAGGTGCTTGATCCGACGGCTCTCGCCGCTGGGGACGACGTAGACGCAGACGGCGATCACCACGAACATGTTGAAGGCCGCGCTCCCCACGATGGTACCGGGACCCAATTCTCCCGCCTGGAAGTTGTGTCCGCACACCTCGATGACGGAGAGGAGGATCTCGGGAGCCGAGGAACCCAACGCCATCAACGTCAGGTTGGAGACGGTCTCGTTCCAGATGCGGACGGTGCCGACGCTGGTCTCGCCGTTGGCTTTGGTGACGGTGATCTCCTTCTCCTTGGAGGTGATGACCTCGATGGACGCCATGAAGCGGTCGGCGATGATGGACACCCCCAGGAACATGTACATCATGGCCACGAAGTAGACGACGGCGCGGGCGGC
>NW_010251202.1:0-1332 GCF_000690775.1 Eurypyga helias
TCCTTCCCCTGTGTCCCACGGACACCCCACAGCCCTGCAGAGGACCGAGCCCATGGTGGGGCAGTGACAGACCCAGCAGCTCTGCTCGGTGTTTGTCCCAAAGTCCTGAGCCAGCACCCAAAGACTTCAGCCCACCCAGCCAGATGAGCCCCAGCTAGATGCTGCCCGTCTTCCCGTCACGCAGGGACCATGGGGATGTCCGGCACAGTGAGGCTTCGCATCGCTGGGGATGTCCCAGCCTACGAAACCCCTCAGCACCGGCTTGCAGGCGGGAGGAAGCCCCCGCCTTGCACAAGAGTCGGCGTCATCCCCGGCAAGCGCCTGTTGTATAGCCCCATCTCGGGACGGATGGCCTGCGTGCCATCCAGCCCCATTGATCTCCTCTTCCTCGGTCCTCTGAGGATCAGCTGTCGTTCCCCATTAGCTGGAAAATTCAGCTCAGCAACTTTCATTTCCTCTTTTCCCTCCAGAGTCATGGGAGGAACTGGCAGAGCAGGCAGCGCATCCAGCCCCTGCTCAGCTGCCCGCTCCCCTCGGACAATTTTGGGGCATTCAACTGGCTGTAAACGCATGTCCCCTCCCCACACCAGCCTCAGTTTCCCCAGTGCTTCGAGGACCCTCGTTCGGAGGTGTCCCAGCAGAAGGGCTGGGTCCCTTGGATGCAGGTTAATGATGTTGCTCGGGGACGGGGAGTGGTGAGGCTCTATCCTGCTGCCGGGAGAGCTGTCCTGCTGCGGAGCTGCTTCCCCCCTCCCTCCTTTCCACTTGGAGTTGCTGGAGGTTTTAAATAAAAAATAAGCTTTCTGTGCTGCTAATGGCAAGTGCTTCCTCCCAGCCACAGCCCCAGCAGCAGCTCCAGGCTCCTAAATTGTGGCTGGTGGGGCTTTTCTGCAGCCCCCGCAGGGGGTTCCCATTCTGTTTTCTGCACCCAAGGGTGCTCAGGTACCCCTGTAACCCCACCTGAGAGCTGGGATTGCTCCCACCAACCAGGTCCAGGATGCTCCTGCCACCTGGGCATCCCCAGGGAAATGCTCTTGACATTGGGAAGCCCCACTTCATCGAGCCCGTGGTTATCCCCAGGGTCAGCGGGAGCCCCGGCAGGGGTGCACCGGCCATCGCTGGTGTTAATGCAGGGGCTGGCAAGGGATGCTGCAGGGTGGGGGGTCACCAGCAGCCCCCACCATGCTCACTTAGCATCCTGGGTGGCATGGGTCCTGCGTGCTTCCCCTGGCCGCCTAATCATTTCTGGCGAGCTAATTAATAAAGCTGGCTGCGGCCCGCGATGCTCAGCTTCCTACGGGTTGCAGCGAGAGGCGGCTTTGCTCCTCCCCA
>NW_010251202.1:1414-3232 GCF_000690775.1 Eurypyga helias
TGCCCTCGCTGCTCCTGGCGCTGCTCGGCCTTGGGCCAGGTGAGTGCATGGGTGGCCACCCAGCCCTCGTCCCGCGGGAGCCTCGTGCCAGGGGGCTGGTGGCAGGGTGGGCTGCAGCAGGGATGCCCACCCCATCCTGCCTTCTCCCTGCCTGCTGTGGGCTCATGGCAGCCCACCCCGCCGCTGCCCCTTCATCCCTCCCTGCTCCTGCCCGTGCAGGAGATGGTTTCTGGATCGCTGACTCGGCGGGCCAGCCTTAACGAGGGGTTTCGTAACGAGGTGGCAACTGAGCGGCCGCGGACCCCCTGGCTCCATCCCCCAGTGAGGGTCCCCGTGCCCCTAGCATGGCTTCTGCCGGGTCCCGCTGTTGCCCCACGGAGCCCTTTAACCCCCCAGCGCTGTGCCAGATTCGGCTGCGAAGCGGCTCCTTACGTAAAGCAGGAGTGAGGAATCCCCTTAATTCCCAGCGTGCTAATCCATACATTTAATAATTCCCATAAAGCCTCCAATTCCTACAGAAAGCATCTAATAGTACCGGCAGATTAGCAGGAGGGGTGGGGGGGGTTTATCTTCCTAACGATTAATTGGCTTCACGAGCAAGACGGGCTGCCGTGGGGCAGGAGGGCTGTGGCACAAGGTGCCAGCTCTGCCACGCTGATGACAAATATCTGACCTAGCTACATGGAAAATCGGCTGTTAACGATGCTGCGGAGTTTTCCAGCTCCTTTCTTTGATCAAAATTATTTGATATTCAAGCGGGAGGTGGGGGTGGGGGAATGATGAGAAAGAGCAAAACCTGGGCTAAAATCAGCCTCGTAGCTCTATTTTTTAGGGTCTGATGGAGACCCGAGTTGGACTAACCCGGGTGCCACGATGCATCGAGCGTCAACGTGTTAATCCCTCTCCCTCGCCCACCGGATCCTGCCCCGGGGTCAAGGCTGCGGAGACTTGGGTTCCCCGAATCCCGGGGTAAACAGGATGAGCCGGGAGGATGCCGGGGAGGCGAGGCGGTGGCTGCGCTTGGCCGAGGCCTGGCACCAGCCGGCTTTTCCCAGCCGTCATTTCCTCCAGCCGCTCGTACAATAGCGCGGGGGCAGCCAGCGGCGACCCCCCCAGTGGAAAAGGCCGGGAGGGGTGCGGGGAGGATGCCGGTGTCGCTGCCCATGCCCCTGCCTGTTCTGCTGCCTGTGCCCAGCTGAGCAGCCTCTGGGCTGGGATCTGCCTGTTCTGCTGCCTGTGCCCGGCTGAGCAGCCTCTGGGCTGGGCAGGGTGGGCAGCGCTGCTGGGGAAGCCGGAGAGACGGACAGCAGGCAGACGGACAGATGGACAGATGGACAGTGGGGCACACGGGGCACACGAGCACCTCCAGCCTTTGCCAGGCTGCAGTCAGGGATGAGGGAAGAGCATCGGCCCGAGCTCCTCTGTAAGAAGCCCGATGAGCTTCTGCAGGACCTCCCCAGATGCTTTCTTCTACGCAGGGTGGGGGCTGTCCCCTCCTGTCCCCCCAGACCCCAAACCCAGTGCCTCAGGACCCCAGCTTCCCCCTTGCTGCCCCACTGATTGCCCCCAGGTCCCCTCCACTCCCACACGTGGCCTCAGCATCCTCCCTCCAGGCTCGGTGAGAACCATACGGTGACAGTGCCCATGGCAAGGGTGGCTTCACGGGGCCCCAGAAACTTCACAGTCACCCGGGGAAGCATCAGGAATTCAGTTGGGTTTAAGATTCAGCTGGAAGGATGGGAATCGAGCCTGGGATAAGCAGGATCAGAGCAACAAAAGCCCCAGCGACGTGGAGCACTTCTTACAAAGCAAAGCAAA
>NW_010251202.1:3244-3520 GCF_000690775.1 Eurypyga helias
GGACTGCTGGAGGGTTTTATACAAAGTAAACACGCGGATGTCAGTGTTTAATCTGCTTTAATATACAGGCACATCTGCTTCTGCCTCCTGCGGGCGGGGGGAGAGGTGGGGACGCGGCGGGGGTGCAACTCAGGACCCATCAACATCGTGGGGACCCGTCCCAACCAGGATGGGGGCAAAGCCACTCGCCCTGACCTCAGCATCCCAGCGGCTGGGCTTCCCGCTCCTGGCGCAGGACAAGGAGAGGGAGAATGGGCGGCTGTTATCCCAGTGGCA
>NW_010251203.1:0-14095 GCF_000690775.1 Eurypyga helias
TCCAACCCAAATGATTTTATGATACCCAGCTTGGCGGGCACCTCAGGCAGACCCTCCAGCCAGTCAATCCAAGCTATTTTTAGTCCCAGTGTGGCTGATGTGCAGGTAGGGCTCGAGGGTTTGAGGGAGAAGGAGGACTACCAGTGAAGACGTGGGTGCCTCCAAGGCACCTGACGAGGGGATTTGAATTACAGTATGGAAAATGGCAGCAGGGCTTCTAAATGGCTTTTTGCCTACCTTCCTCCTGACCAAATCCCTCTAAATGTAATTACAACCTGCCCTGCTAAATTGCCCTTTCAGATACTGTGCTTGTTTCCTGAAGCGCAGTACAAAATTCATCCATCAGACTAGCACTGTGCTAGCACTCAGGGCAGAAAGCTAATGCTAGGACCACCACCTCCAAGGGCTGCAGCACGGCTCCTCACCAACCTCCCTGCAAAGCACGAAGGACTCCTGAGGCAGAAAGGTGGCACAGAGCATCCTACATCCCCCTAGGCACTTTTCCCAATGAGCCATCAGCCACCAGCAGCTTCCCAGGCGGGCTGATCATAGCCAGTGGCAAGTGGAGGTTTGAGACACTCAAGTTAAAACCGAAATCCTCCAAGGGATCAACAAATACAAAACTAGACCAAGCTGCCCCGTCCACACCTGTCTCAGTGATACGAGTAACCTCTGGAAGCTGGGCCCCCACCATTTTTGGTCTTACAGTCCTACAAAATAAAGGGTGGCTGCTCTCCTGCGTGGGTTTGGATCCAGCAGCTGCCTGGGTGGCAGAGGGACATGGAGAGAGACAGAGGAGCCGTACCCAGGATTCAGAAAACACGAAGACGCAGGGGAGACACGCTCATGTACCTGTGACAGCAGACCCAGCCCCAAACACTGTCTCCTCTATCACCACTGTGCAGATCGTACCAGAATTTGCTTGATTCATCCTTAGTTTTTTCTCACCATCCTGCGAGATCCACTACAGAAAAGCAAATCAGTCACTGATGGAGAAATGTGCGTGAAGCAGGAGAAAACCCCCTGCCCCAACACTTGAACTAAACAGACCGCCTTCTCCTGCCTTTCCAAGCACCTTGCTTCCCCTTTCCACTGCAGCCATTCATTTTCTTCCCCCAGTGACCTCCCCTGGCTAACACAACCCATAAGCTGCCGTGTGGTCACCATTGCCTCCCTGCTCCACATTTCACTATTTTCCATCATCTTCATGGTGATCCCCACCCCACAAACCTCTCTGCCTCAGCCAAACCTCTAACAGTTGAGAAGTCCCATGTAAGATGCTCAGCATCTCCTCTTTTCCACCCATAAGAAACCCAGCTCCCTGACTCTTCAGATTCAGATTCTCCAGGGACAACATCATTTTGACCTCACTTCCCATTCCAGAGCAGACACCATCTTCCAGGCAAACACACCTTGCACTTTGTTCCCTATGCAAGACCAGGGATGGAGGAGCCCTGTATTTTTCATGACATTACCACTTCACTTCTGCGAGCGCAGTCTGACATTTGGCATCTGCTAACAGATCCCAGCACCCTGCCCTTGAAGGCACAAGCCTTGAAAGCTGACCGTGTGCCGGTGGGTGCTCCCAGTCATTGATGAGCTCCTGCTCCTGGAGAAGAGGCTCTCGAGCTCTCAGCAGCAGTTTCTCACACCTGAAGGACACGCTGCTGAGCCCTCTTTGCTATTCTGCCCCCATCACATCCTGCGATTCTCAGAGGACTGTGAGCAGTTCAGAAAACAGCACAGAAAAACCAAAACCACAGAGTTTACTTGTACTACCTGGATAATGTGGCCTGCTGACAATTCACACAAGTGACAAGAAGCCTCCTGCGCAGAATCACCACTTTCCTTAATTAAATCAATTGCTTAATTACAAGAAAACACAAAACAGATAATTTCACCCATTCGTTTGAAGGCCCCAGGTTACTTTCACTGGATGGCCCAGCAGTGTCAGATGCAGCGAGCTCTGCAGGCAAGCTTCAGCAGAGCCCCAGACAGAAGCCAGCTCTGATGCACGAAGGACAAGATGAAGTTCAAGGGGTCTTTTTCCTAGGAGAAACACCGCTTTTACTCCCCTCTCTCTCCAGGAGTCAGCACCGGGGGGCACAGGTGGTTCCTGCAGAAAAGCAGCCAGAGCACGGAGTAGCAAAGCTCTGCTCCAGCCCATGGCCCCAGCAATGGGCACAAAAAAAGCACCAAGTCACCCACCCTTAGAGCTGTTGGCTGCACAGCTTCCGCTTGCCCACAGGTACCCAGTTCAGCACAGGTAAGCCAGATTTGCAGAGACCCATTATTTGCACTGACTAAGACCTATTTGAGGTGGAAAGGGGTTAGGTTAGAGCTGTCCGATACAAAGGAGACAGGACCTTCAGCACAGCTGAGAAGACACGTACTTTTGCAGCACCAGGCTTCCTCATGCTTTGAAAGCGTCTTCACAGAGACATTTCAAGGCCCAAATACCTTGCTGCAGGATGACTATCTCCCAGGTCCAAGCTGTTCATACCCAAGGTGTTCTGCAACCAGAATTTGCAGTGCTTTCACTTCTGACTGCAGAGCTTTGCTCCAGAATCTTTCTTTTAAAAGACAGTAGACTTCTAACCTTAGGTTTCTACAGGGATCTCTGGCAATATAAATTGTTCAAGCAGAGCTATACTGCAAGCTGCAATGTTGCATACAGAGAGTAGAGCCAGCCTCATCAGGGATAACCAGAATACCAGAAGCAGTCTGGTGCGGAGTTCTCTACTCAACACAGCCTGCAATGTAGCTATACAATGAATATTAACAGTGATAATACTTCACTGCTGATCTTCGCAAAAGCATCACCTAATTCAATAAAAGCCCTAAGAGAAGTGACCTGAGAAACATAATGCAATAAACTAAACAAATCAAGATTATAAAAACCTCACAGCAGAATTACAGGGTCTCACCACCACACTTGTTCTTTTTTCAGTTTCCTCTAAAGCCGTTACTTGCATATTAGAGACATTATTTCTTCTTATTTTGTGACAAACTTTGTACAGTAAAATAACATGAGACCCCATGAGATTCCAGGTGGCTGATTCTTCAGCGTGAGCATAGGCTAAGTATTTGGTGAGTAATCTAGATACATAAAGGGGACAGAGGAATATGACCAGCTACATGGAGGAAATTTATGTAGGGAATGAAGAACTTTATTTATAATCACCACGCCCCCATCGGCACCATCTTCAATGGAAAGAGATCTCCTAGGACCATGAATACTAAAAAAGTGCTCTCAAGAAGCCAGTTTTCTGTCTTGGGCTGACAGCCTTAGCAACAACATCTAGGAGAGCAGATCTGGTATCCCACATTGCCCCCATAAAACTGAGATGATGCATGTTGCAGGGGAAGAAAAGACAAGCATCATCCAAAGTTGTCTTTAGAAAAGGTATGTCTGCTTTATAGTTATGGTGAGACAAAGTGCATGTTTTTGCAGTCATCGGAAGTAAAATGTAACTGAGCTTTCAACTACAAACATCTGGAAAATGCCAAAAGGTTTTTCTTAGCAATACTCTGATCTGAGAAATCAGGTCCACTGTGTATGTGGCCTCTAGTCACAGAAGTACCATCTGAAACATGAAAATAAGGACTGTCT
Source organism: Eurypyga helias (assembly GCF_000690775.1). NCBI lineage: Eukaryota > Metazoa > Chordata > Aves > Eurypygiformes > Eurypygidae > Eurypyga > Eurypyga helias. Next base: position 3,614 of record NW_010251203.1, read on the forward strand.
AGTCTGTGGAAATGGTTTGAACAGTCATCTAGAGTTTCGCTAAGAACACTTAAAGAAACTCAGCATTTGGGTTCAGGGATGGAGCCACTCATGTGATGATGGGATGCGCTGCTGTACCCTTGCCAGAGAGAGAGGCTTAATTTTTTTTAGGCTGGCAAGGACACTTCCTTGCCTGGGAGTGTCCATCAGCAGTCACCCTGGCAGCGAGGAGAGCAGTCAACTGGGAGAATCGAGCGTGGCATATTATCCTGCTGGGACGAGAGGGCTTGATCAGGAAAAGGCAGCTCTGCTTGCCCACAGCCAGACGGCAGCTGAGCTCCACCTTGCACAAAAGCACTGTGCACCCACTGGGCTTCTGTGTGCTCGCTCAGGCTGAAGATCCAGAAAGTTGTGTATTTTAAAGCCACGAGGGACAAGGACACAAACATGGCTTAGCTCCCTCCAGCTGCAGGAGTTCTTTCTTTTAATTCTCACTCCAGAGCCCATCCATACACACAGCTGAGACAGCTCTGACACTTCTAGCTAAGCCTCTGTCACGGCTCCTAGCTAAGTTGGGCAAGGGAAGAGCAGCCTCCGTTCAGGGATTTTTCACAGGAGACCACTCCTTAGAGACCTCCTTCTGCACAGGCAAAACATCTCATTGTGCTCTTCATAGAGCTGTAAATCACACCCCTGCAAACCTCTGAGACATATTTACCCCTACTATAATAGCGAAGTGGGTGCCACCATCCATCCTCCACCTGTCTGACTGTTGAAAAGAAAAATGTTATCTGCGTTACTCATCTGCATCGGCCAAATGCCTCAACTGCCTGAAATACTCTCCTTGTCTGAAAAAGCTTGCTCATGCTGGTCAAAGGGCTTGGGTATGTGTATGGGTTTCCAAAAATCCACGTTGCTGTGCCTCAGGTCATATATCACCCTCCACATCCTTGGCCTCAGTCACCGCTGGGAAACTACAAGGCACTCCAGAAGTGCAACAGCTTGTCTTCATCATGCCCTGCCTAGAGCTAGATGCTGCTCCGGCTGTCTCCAGCCCTTCACCACTGAGGCCAGGGCCATAGGCACCATAGAAAGGCCAGACAGACAAATCACTCCTCTGAGAGAGGCTCCATCCTTAATTTATCCTGATGCCCAATCGGAATAGGCACAGAAGGCGGATGCTAATTATTTCTGCATTTAACAGAAGATAAGCTGCCTCCGGCGGTATATATGCTGACCAGGACAGAAATATCCGTCTCATTGGTTCCGGCTGACGTGCAAGCAGTAAAGTGATGGAGTGGAGTGACTCAGGGCAAAGTTAAGGCAAATAGCATACAGGTAACTAAGAATCTGGATTTCTGTTGCTTTAAATTGTGCAGTTAAACATCCTGTTAAGTGCAATTTAAGGTCACTGTGACCTTCACGTTTTCACAAACATTTTTCTTGATGAGAATGAGAGCATAGAGAAGAATTCCCAATAAACTGTAATTAATGGATCCACAGTAAACTTGTGCTCTTCAAAGAGAAACCTCTGCTGAAAGTCTAAGAGCGGCAAGATGAATCTTCTTTGACAGCATGCAGAAGCCAGGAAAGCCTTCAGACACCGTTAGGTGTGACTCAGGACACCCCTTTTCCCCCCCTTGGGAGATGGTGCCATTAACCCTCTCTGAGCCAGGTAACCCACCCCTCCACCACCGCAAGACTAGGCGCATCCTGAATGAGGTGTACAGTTATCAGGCAGGAACTGTCAACAGCATGGAAAAATAAACGCTCTAAATTCATGCACCCGTTGTGCAATCTTATAAAAGTGTAGAAACAGAATTAATATTTAAGTAGTAATAATTACATATTAATACAACTTATTAACTGGAAGATCCACTTATAGTCAATCTGATTCGCTTTATGAGCCTGATAAATTTTGTTTCTCCCTCCTACCACTTTTCTTATCTCCTTCTCTCACCCCAAATCATTTACTTCTCCTCCTTGCTGCATCTTTTCTAGGACATGGATTTATTTCCCACCTTTATGGTAAAGCACGTAGCACTTTTTCTGGTGCTCAGAATTAATTAACAATAAAATCTTTTTATTACGATCCGATGGCAATTTGCTCTCCTTTACTGGCAGCACATCACAGCGCCAACTGCGACCTGAACTGCAATTTAATCCTCATAGAAATTCAAAGCTTTTACAGCTCATTGTAGCTACCAGGTTAGTGCTCATAACAGTCCTTTGGCTGCAAAGCAGAAGCAGCTTGAAATGCTCATCTGGCAAAATGATGAAACTCCTGTCTTCCACTACAGAGGAATTCCATGTGAAAACATGACAATCTGGAAAATAACCTGTGAAAAATATCCTACCCGCTTTCTCACACATCTCACAGAAGCGGCTTGCACCCTGCACAACAGACTGGGTTTGAGTTGAGTGCAGTGCAAAGTGCTTAACTTTCCTAAAACTCACAGCAACGTATTTATTTTTGAAGCTCTATTACTCAAAATAGCCTAGGAAATTAATAGAAAAACTTTCCAAAACATTCCAGCTCTAGCACTAAGCGTGAGAAAGTTTGGGCTGAGGGGAGGCCAGAAATTGGAGCTATGGATCTGTCAACTCCAGAGACCCTGCAGCGTCCCCGCAGCAAGGCTGGTCCCATAATGTCTGCCTCCTGGGATCCAGACCCATCTCCAGGTGGCAACTGGAGCGTACAAGAAAGATAAGGAAGAGGCTGGGGTCTAGAGGACATCAGGCAAAAAACATTCCAGGCAGATCAACAGGATGCAGAAGATTTAGCAGTTTCTACCTTTTCCATCTGCATTATGATGGAACATCTTTACTCCCAGGAAGGTGGGAGAAGGAGACTTCAAGGACAGCAAGAATATTTATTGAAATTACAGACCCGGCAGAAATACAACCAATAAAAGCTGCTGACCTGCAGCAGGCCAGCGAGCGGTTACGATTCCAGGCAGATCAACAGGATGCAGAAGATTTAGCAGTTTCTACCTTTTCCATCTGCATTATGATGGAACATCTTTACTCCCAGGAAGGTGGGAGAAGGAGACTTCAAGGACAGCAAGAATATTTATTGAAATTACAGACCCGGCAGAAATACAACCAATAAAAGCTGCTGACCTGCAGCAGGCCAGCGAGCGGTTACGCCAGCCTGGAAGACACCAGAGCAATGCACAGACAACTCCATCGGCAGGGCACCGTTTCTGATTTAAGAATAAGGTGCACAATCCGAGTCCGGCAGCATCCCTTTCCATTGCTATCGCAGTAAACAGCGATTCAGGCATCGCTAAGCTTCCACAAATGCAGCACTAACTTATTTGGAAGCTCTTGCAAAAATGGAGCTGCTGTCCCCTCGTGACTTTATGAAGTCATCCAGTATGGAAAACCCTTCCACCAGGATCATGCAGGTCCAGTCGTTTTGGGTGAGAAACCCCCAGCAGTGACAGCGGCAAGACTTGGCAATTAAATGCCTGTGGCGCAGCCCAGAATTAACGAGGCACAAAACGTGTCACGACAGCCAGGGTGGTGTGAGAAGCACCACCGGGAACCACCTCCCTGAAGGCAGCTGGGATCTCAGCACGGGCACCCGCCATCTCCTCAGGGCTGATGCTGCCAGGTGCTGGGAGCACTTGGCTCCAGCAGAAGGTGATGAGGGTTTGAGGGCATTTGCTTTAGGGAACAGAGTTCACATCATCCCTGTGTGATATCTCTACCTTTGCAGGCCCTTTCTAGCCACAAGCCCTGTAGCAGGCACGTGGGGCTCCCCAGTTGGCAGATCAGGTCCTACAAAAGTGAGAGGGGATTAGGAGGAGCAAGCCACAGCTAGCACAAATGCAATTACGCATTACTGAGTGAAGCCAACTGTTTGTTTTGCCCTATCACCCTGTGTCCAGCAGTGGTCAGACAAGTTGCTGTCTAGGGAGAGCTCATAAACCTGGCCCATTCCCAGAGTCCATGCCTCCCATATTCCCCTGAGGTACATGCCCCTTTATACAGGGTACAGTCATGCTCTTCTCTATAGGATCTCTTTATGGCACTAGAGCCTACACATTTACTTAATCACCTTCTTAACCTCTTAATAGCATCTGCTTCCACCACCTCCTGTGACAGCAAGGTCCAACGCTCCATTACACAACACCACTTCATCTTTTACATGTTGGAGAAGAACCTCCTACACGGGTCACCGAGTGCCACCTCATCCCCAAGCAGTGGGATCTGGTGCATAGCACTTCTCTATCCACCCTATCCCCTGCCTCCATGATTTTTTCCTTCTCAGCCAGCCCTCCCTTCCCCAAATGAAGGAGTCTCAGACTTTTTGTTTCTCCTTGAAAGACAAGGAGCTTCATCATTAGGAAGCCATTTTTATAATGTGCACTCTATAATGAATAGGCGTAACAGAGATTACATTTATCACAACAATAGGGAAGGTCAGATGTATATCCTTTAAATATTCACATTTTAGGAAAAATATCCCCCCCAAAGGTGAATGCTTTAGAAGTGCTGAAAAAAATGACCTCCGCCACTTTGGTATCTGGGGGGGGGATGGGAATCCTGAAGTAAGAAATGTGGCTATTTAAAGAATGACCCCTCGTTTTCACTCATGATTGTCTCTGCTACCTGATGCACAGCTTGGCAACGAAGAGCTGTCACTGTGGGAGCGCAGCGGCCAGAAAAAGGAGTGAGAAATGGGAGAAACTGCTTCAGCCGCTGTGAGCAGAGGTGGTACTCTCATCTGAGCGCTGGCACGCGTGCAGAGGCGCTCAGCACACCCCTGCGGCGCATTCAGATGCTGAGGTGCATCCTTGCACACGCATACACGCGTGCGGCTGTGTTTCACACCGTTAGAGTAGACTCCAGTCTAACTCGAGTTTGCAGCAGACCCTACTTTCTCTGGTGCTGGCTGCAGACCGGGAAAATACCTCCTGTAGGAGCTAACAGCCATGGTGAGCCTGTTTCTGTTTGAAGGTCACAGCAGGATCAAAGAAACGTACCTTCTCTAGCAAATATATAACTACTTGTGCGTGTAATTCCTCTACGAACCTGTCTTTTCCCACAGAGAGAGGGTGAAAAAGGCCCTGTGCAACAATTATAATCATACTGCTTAATGGCATACTGAAGAACACTTATTTATTTTAATGCAGTAAAAGCTATACAGACAAAAATAACCCTATCGGTAGGCCCAAGTTTTAAAGCCCCATGTAGAGAGCTGTGTGCAATCTCAGCCTGCAGATGGCTATGCTACCGTGCATCAGCACGATACCTGCCTTTTCTGCTCCATAGGCTGGCTCTTTCCTTCTCTGAGCCACCGGCCCAGCCAGGCAGGCTCTGTCCCACCTCCAGCATGGGGCAAGCTCAGGCGCCACCATCGCAGCACCTCAAACACACTCATCACATCCCTGCCCCTCTACCCACATCTCCGGGGATAGGAGGCAGCCTCTTCCCTACCTGGCACCCTCAGGGAAGCTGGCACCAAGCAAAAGGAGAAGGAGGCACCAGATTCCCTTTATCATCAGGTGCAGGGTGGAGCTGGGCGGGAGGGCAGCTGTGGCCGGAGAGGACAGCTGTGTCTCGTGGGGCCATCTGGTACCTGCCAGCTCTGACGGAAGGGTTTGCTTTGACAGGTTTCCAGCCCTCAGGGACTTCTGCAATCCCCAAAAATAATCCAGGATAAAATAGACATTACATTGATTTAATCTTATTTATTTAATTAATTTTCTCTCTTCTGCTCTCCAAACATCCCATCTTCACTTCACTCTGAAGGCTGTCATATGAGCAGCCTCATTGTGTTTGGGATGTGCTCTGTCCAAGGATGAGCGGCTGCTCCAGCCTTTGTGGTGGTGGCCATGCCCTCCAAGCTCTGGCCCATCCAAAACCACTCTCACCACCCCCCTGAATATCAGGTTTGAAGCTGAACTTTAAAATGCAGTTCCCACATCTAGGCTTTCCAGCACCTCCCAGGCATTTCTTTCTCTTCCAGTGTTTTCTAGTGGGATCAAGATCCAGGTTTAAGACAGCTCGTTCAAGAGCAAAGATTCGATGTCACTAGACTGCTCTGAGCTGGGGTGCCAAGGAGGAGAGCCACATTTCATACCTCTCAGCTGGGGCAGAGCGTGCTGCAGCTAATCATTTTCAAGGAATGGCCTGAGATTAAGCTCTTCTGGTATTTGCAAGGGAAAACTTGGTTCTCATTCTTAGAGCATATAAATAACAATGTTTGTTGAAAAGGAAAAATTGGAAGAGGTGGAGAAAAAATGAAACATGGACATGTCCTGTGGGTGGGAAAGGGAGTTCATTCTGTTTCTCAGAAGCTATCCTTGTAAATTGTCATTTTTCAGGTGATTTACCACAGAAGCATCTGTAAATCAGAAAACGAGCTGCTCTCCTCTCCTTTGCCAGCTTTTCTTTCGCTTGCAGAGGAGCTAATACACTGAAGCTGGACCTGCCAGGTATAAATTTACCAGGGCACTGCAGGGGTTTGGATTTGGGACTGAAGAAGGTACAGTTTCACTCAGTACAGAGGCAGGGGTCAGATATGAAGGCAGAACTGAGATTTCAGTCGAAGCTTTCCTCCATGCGAGGGATGTGGAGAGATGGTCAAATCTGAGGTGTCAGCACCCGTGAGTCCCTCTGGTTTGGGAGCGTATCCGCACCTTTTCCATGGACATCAACTTGCTGGAAAGGAGAAGCTCAGTCAGCTGTACCCGGGGTGGGTTACGTGTTTTATCCATAGGCAGACCACATATTTCAGTGCAGCCGTCACATCCCATGCACAAGTTTATTGTGAACCCACTGGGGCCTGGCTCTTTACATATCCAAAGGGATGGAAAATGATTGCACAATGATGAATCAGAGAAGGACCATGCATCACTGCAATACATCATGCAGGAGCCAGCCAGCCTCAGCTTCCTCAGTCTCTCTTTTCATTGAGATCAGCCCTCAAATAAGCAAATGTTCCCTTTAAAAACATACAAATAAGTAAGAAGGATTTATTTGCAAGGACGCTGCCAGCCACATACAAATGAAGGCTGTCTCATTAATGCAGGCAGGCCCTTGACAGTGGCCCAGGGTGCTCTGTCACCATCTCCAGGTGCTCTCCACTCTAGTGGGAGAAGCCCATGTCCCCAGGGTGGAGCCGGGCAAGCCTTCAGAACGGGGCAGTGGATCACTTTGAAGGACAGGGGCAGCAGTTTTCAGCCTGGCCTGGGCCAGGGTCCCTTCCCAACAGTAACCAGCCACGTCCTCTGCCAGCAGCATCCCTAAATGTGTTTTGTCTGTTCAGAGGCACTTCAGAAGGTGGACCCTGCATGGTGCACCAAGAATTGCCCTGGCTTTAGCTGCCTGTCTCTGAGGACACATTGCTGCACAGGGCCCACCAAGCGGAAAACCAGAGCTGGAGGGACCACGCGGGCAGGCTGGTGACGGCTGCTGGATGCCCCTTACGCAGGCCAGCAACCTGCTCCAGTGTGGCCATGTCAGCTTCTGTGCAGCTGGCTTTGTTCCTCCACATCTGGGCAGAATGCCATTTTCCCCACAGCAGCTTAAAGTATAATTTAAGTGAGTTGGAGTCTCTTGCTTTGAGCTGTGTCTTAAATTGATTGGAAAGCATCAAACGAAACCAGCTTAAAGGCCGCCCCGTGACTGAAATAAGTGCAGATTTGCATGGCCATGATCTCACCACAGCCCTTGCAGCCTTAGCATTCACCTGAGCCTGGAGGTGGCTTCGTCACTCTGTGACCCGCTCACGTGGTGCTGGAGCGCAAAATGGTACGGGACAAACCCATCTTGCGCATCCCCCTGCAGAGCGGAGGTGAGTCACCCTCAGGAACACGTGGGTTTGCTTCAGGAGTTGTACGTGCACCGGACGTGGGAAAGCAGCAAAGAGGGAGAAATGCCGCAAGGGAAGATGGACCAGGTTAAGGAGAAACTGATGGAGAAGGATGGCAATTTGCAGAACAAGACAGAGGACAATCACCACACTCAGGAAACAAAAAACCCAGTCTTTAACAGGCAAGGAAAAGTAAATGTTCCCCATCTCCCTCCTCCTGCCTTCTCCTCCTTCAGGTTCCTCGTAGCACCTGGATCAAAAAATAGGGCTAAGAATAAGAAATGTGAGAGCATCATCAACTCTGAAGGAAGAAAAGCGTTTTCTCCTCGCTAGCAGAAAACTAGCCCTGTCATTAAATAACACAGGTTGACAGCGTTTTGTGATGTGAGGAAGTGGGAAATGAAAGGTCGGAGCTAGTAAAGCTGAGAATGACAAATGGGAACCACAAGGAAGAACGTCCAATGGATCTGGAAATTGAAGTCCAACCTCCCGCAGTCTCAGAGAGAGCCGCAACAGAGACTGAGAGACTGCACACCAGAGGAAGGGCAATTTTGGAGAATGCCAGGAATTCCTCGGCTGGGCATCCCATGCATAGCAAAGAATAGCCAGGAGGCTCTTCCTCCCATGGGCACACTCAGCTCTCCCCTGGCTGCTTTGGGACAAACCTGCTGGGAAAAAACAAAACCCACAATTACTGGGGTGAGGGAAATGAGGTGTATGGTAAGGAAGAAGAAGGAGAACAGAAGGTGGATTGCTCATACCGCAAATGAGGCAGGACAAAACTGGGGGTTGGTGGATCTGGGGTACTGTGGGAAAGGAATAAGGATGATGGAAGATCTGGCTATTATCCAGGGTGCTATTAGCACCATATCCATCTGGAAATGAAGTTGGTTTAAATCATCTACAGCAGAAATTATTTGTGATGGCTTCAGACCATTAGGTCATTGCCCATTCATCTTGAACTGGGGTTCACCCAAATTTCCATGCATAGTTAGGCCACCAGCCAATACAGTATAAATAACAAAACTTGCAGTTCATTTTTGACTCAGATGCTTTTCTTTCACTAATAAAACACTGGAACCAGTGACCTGGTGCTGCCTTCCGTGGACTAAACTGAGGCAGATTCTGCACATCGATCCCACTGACCGTTTTTTGCCCCTAGACTGAGCAGAAGTCAATAAACGAGCTACAGCCATTCCACTGAGATTTAGAAGGGTTTGCAGGTACTTCTGATTTTGTGCCTCCACTGATTTTGTCTCTTCTTGACCTCAGCCCATGTGTCATGCTTTGCTGTGGATTTATTGAAGTCAGGAGCTCACAGCTTCAACAGTGAGATTCAGAATATAGTTTATGGGTGCCAGGGAGGTCAGAAATGAAGTGGGACAGACAGACAAGCATTATAAAAAGCACTTTCCTCCCTTCTCTGCAGAGCAATCAGCTGCAGCATTGCAAAAGCCCCTGTTCAGCAGCTTAGTCTCCTTAAAATGCCCCAGTCTGACTCTATGTTTGTGTTGGGTTTGGTGCTGGTTTTAGTCAGGACAGAGCCAACCCTCTTCACAGAGGCTGGTATGAGGCTGTTGTGGATTTGCCCTGAGAATAGCGCTGGTGAGGTGGTTTTTAGTTGGTGCTAAGGAGTGCTTGCACCAATTCAAGGACTTTTCCAGCTTCTGATACTGCAGCTGCGTTCCCAGCTTCCTCACTACAGGCAGTGTGGGGGACACACAGTCCAGACAGCTGCCCCAAACTGACCGAAGGGGTATGTCACACCATAGCACATCATGCTGAGTGCATAAGCGGGAAGGGGGCTGGGGGGCCATAACTCTTTTGCTAGCTCCTTATCTCCTCTGTTAGCTCCTTTGCTAAATCCTTTGCTTGCTCGTTTGTTAGTGAGCTGGTGGGTCAGTTGGCTTTCCCAGTTGTGCTGTCGCTGGTGGGGTTCGCTCGGACTCTGCTGCGATCGCTCTCTGGCTCTGGCTCTCAGGCTCTCGGGCTCTGACTCTCACTACTCAGGACCTGGCTGGGCATCAGTGAGTGGGTGGTGAGCAATTGTATCACATGTTTTATTTTCTGTTACTGTAATTACATGTTACTAGTAGTATTGTTAATATTATTAGCATCACTATAATATTCACTTATATTCAGTTACTAAGTTGTTTCTATCTCAATTCACAAGCTTCCTTGTCTTTTCCTCTGATTGTCCTCCTCCACTGGATGATGCAGGGGGTGAGCGGCTGCATGGTACTTTATTGTTAGCTGAGGTTAAACCACAACAGGTTCATATTTTTCCCCAAAACTGTTTTGCTGCATTGGAAACCACTTTTTCCAGCACTGATACACCGTTTCCAGCTACGCTGCGCTTGAGGTGAGATGCACTACCACCACAACACCTGCTGACCTTGAGGTCTGCTACCAGGGCACCATCAGCCCTTTCTAGGGAATTGAGATGTTTAAAATTACAAGAAGAGACTTGCCCGTAGGAGCCATCTGAAGGAGCAGTGACAGAGTCCCTACATTTGTCATGTGTTTTGGGTCTCCTTGTTGCAAAATTAACACGGAACAGGAGCCAAAGGCGAAGGTCCATGATGACTGACGTGAGACGCGGAGGAGCTCCCTTCCCAAGGACTGCACCCCGTTCCTCTGCTCCTGAGGCTGGCTGGCCCCCGGCGCTGTGAGGA
>NW_010251203.1:14144-32658 GCF_000690775.1 Eurypyga helias
TTGGTACAAGCCTGCTAGGTCACAGCAAGGCTGCAGGCTGCCAGCAGTGCACAAATTCACCTCGCTGGGAGCCTGAGGCAAGGGAACACAGATTTAATGCCTTTTCATAGAATCACAGAACAGTTTAGGTTGGAAGGGAACTCAAAGATCATCCAGTGCCAACCCCCCTGCCATGGGCAGGGACAAACTTTATTCTCTGCTGATGGAAAACATGTCATTTACTCACTACATGTTGTCACTGTTAAAAGAAAGAGGAGCTTGTCAATGCACCAGTCGTACTGCTGTAATATACTGACAGCGTTCAAGCGGTGCAGCTCCCTCAGGATGGACAAGGCTGCCAGATCCAAGGTGTTTATAGCACTGCATGGCCAGAGAATGAGCTATAACCACATAACAGACCTTCACACCCCTTGACAGCATCAAATCAAATTTCAGTTAGATAAAAGACCATCCAAAAATCCACCCCCAGTCAAAATAATAATGAATAGCATGTAAGGGAGGTCTAAATTTCTGGCTGTTATTACAGATAAAGATGCATCCGGAGGGTCCTCTTCAGGCGGTCTGTAGTAACTCAGGGAATGAGTCACCTGGTGCATCACAGTGGGCATTAACAGGCAGAGCTAGTAAGGACCATTGGCATTTAAGTACTCCACTGCTGAAAACACAGCCGTGGTGTTCCTCAAGCCTGAACAGATGATATCTGCTCATCTGCCTCCTTGCCACTGTTGTCCGTCTCCCCACACAGCTCATCATCAAGTTACCTTACAAGGGTTTTGTTTGATGGGCAAGCCATTCCAGCAGAGGCAATATGGACCACCAAAAGAACCTGAATTCCTTCTTTGTCCCCTCCCTGTAAAATCTGCAGGGTAGCAAGGCTGGCACATAGGTAAAGGGAGTTTCTATTCCTCTGCCACACATTGTAATGGGAAAGTAAGATTATGTACATCTGACACTGTTGCCCTACATCTTTGTATGTCACTATCACTGCAATCCACTGGTAAGCATAGGAAGAAGAGTGGAGAAGCCTTTTTTTGTCTATCAATCAAACCAGCACACCTGAAGCATTGAAGTCTTTGGGGTTAAAACATGCAAAAGAGCTTGTGTAGCTTACTACCAAATCTGCCTGACCACCAGCACTTCATTCCCCCGACACCCCTACTATGTTCACAACTACTCCCTGCATCTCCCATCCTTAAACGAAGAGCCAGCTAGAGAAGAGAGTTCGACAAAGACCAATCCGTGTGAAGACTCTGGAGTTATTCCTCACAAAATGCTCTGCTAACTAACTAACTGACAGTCCCTCCATGCAGGAGCCTTTCTGAAGCAGCGTTGTATCAATCGGAGTCTGTCTCCCCCCTCTTCAAACTCTAAATGCAGTTTGGGAATTTGTGTTGGGAGAAACACATGGGGCCAGGCGGCTGACTCATGGAGAGTCATCTTCTCGCTGCCGAGTATTTGGAGAGGGGAAGGTGAAATTAAATCCTGCTGAGCACACAGCCCATTCCCAGCAAGGCAGGCAGGGCCACGTGATAGGAGACTTGCTAGAAGAAGTCTGCCTGGCTCTCCTCAAGCTACCACAAGAAATATCAATCAGTTTTCACCCTGAAAACACGAAGTGTGAGAAGCAATCAATCTAGGGACAACCAAGCTCTCACCACTGACCACCAAGGTCAGAGAAATTGTCTTGAACTAACTAGACTTTGGCTTCAGTCCAGCACAGGAGCTGCTGCATCCCCATCCTTGCTCTCATGGATCATTTTGGGGTATATTTTTGCAGTTTGCCTAACACACAGCACCCCATGGCTTTTGGAATCCCCTTCAAGTTGGTTGTGTTTTCCAGGCTTCCCCTTCATCTTTGGGATAAATGTATAATCCTGTAAGGATAGAAGTGAGAAAATCATGTTGGTTTTATTGGCATGCATTTTTCAACTTGATTCCAGCACAATTTGTTTCTTTGTACAGCAATTCCATTTAACTTCCTAGGGAAAAAAAACCCACACCCAAACCCCAAACAATTAAAAAATTCCTCCAGCAAACTCACGGGGATTTATAGTAATATAAGGCTGCTGAGGTTACTGACCCCATTGTCTCCCCTAAGGGAAGTTCTGCAATTTTAAAAAACGAGTGATTTTTTAGCAAGAGAAAGTTTATGTCTGGACGTCTGGTTTTGTATTTCTTCTCAAGGGAGCAGGGATTTTTGGAAAGCTACTAAGTTACATAAAAAAAAAAACCAAACCCAACAAAAATACCCAACATCAAGCACATTTGGATTATGTGTCCTTTTTTTTGAAGCATTTGACCCGAAGAGCAAAGCGTGGTGCTAACACATGAAGTGAGGAGCGAAGGGAAGGGACCATGTGCCAAGGTCACCTCCTCAGCAGTAGCAACGGCAAGCTTTGCAGCAGTGATATAAAACCTCCCTCTGACACAAGATACCACTCACAGCTACTTTTTAAAGAGCTATAAAAATCCGGGGCAGGCACACATTAATTAAAGCAGTTCAGAGAGAATCGCTGTGTGTCAGCCTCGGCAGCGGGTGACTGAAAGGCACGTGGCACGCCTGGGAGCAGCACACCCGTGGACAGGGTAAGCTGAAATATGTTGGTTTTTATCACCTCCGGGGCTGTCGGTGGGCAGCACAGATGGTCTGCAGCTGGGGAGCCAGGCGGTGTGCTCGGAGGGAAGCGATGTGACCTGTGTCACGGAGCAATGTGTACCATAAGGAAGCTGTTCTTCATGACTAGCCCAAATCTCCTCCATTGACATTTAAGTCCATAGCCTCCAGTCCTGGCTAGGTTAGAGAGAAAATCATAGAAATCTCCCTCCTCTTCACTTATATTAAGAAAATAATATTTTCTTATTTATCTCCTTGTCTCCCAGTTCTTTGTTTCCCCAAAGCTAGACAACGCTTTGCTCATAAGCCACATTTCCGCACTGGTGTCCCTGCAGAGCTCAGGACTCACCTTCCAGAGCGGCAGGACCCTGAGGAGGACAAGGACCCATCCAGGCTTCCCTCACCTCCTTTACCTCCATAGAATCATCATAGAACGGTTTGGGTTGGAAGGGACCTTAAAGACCATCTAGTTCCAACCCCCCTGCCATGGGCAGGGACACCTTCCACTAGACCAGGTTGCTCAAAGCCTCATCCAGCCTGGCCTTGAACACTTCCAGGGATGGGGCATCCACAGCTTCTCTGGGAAACCTGTTCCAGTGCCTCACCAGCCTCCCCGTGAGGGTGCCCTAACACGGTTAGGGCAAGGCAGGCTGAGACACCTGAAGTTATTACTCAAGTGCAAACTTGCTATCTATGGCAATTTACAAGGCAGAGGAAAAAAATATATATATACTTGCCTGTTTTGGGGGGTCTAATTCTCAGCACCATCTCCCGGTTGTCACCTACGGGTAGCATGCACAGAACATGCACCTGAAGGCCTGTCGAATTTTAAGTTTTCTTCCCCTCTAACCAATTTGTTAAGAGATGGGCAGTCCAGTTTCCTATTTTCCAGTGATCTGAAAGGATTCCTTAGGTTCTAATCTTACAGCTTGGACTGACCCTTTTTCTAGCGTGGGGAAAACATCCATAAAATGGAGCTGGTCTTTAAGACATCAGCACAAGGCGTCGAGATGTGCAGCTGAACAACATCCAGTATCACTACCCATATATCACAGGAGAACCCGAAGAGGAAAGAAGAGGGTGGAATGCTTTTAAAACATATGGAAAGCATTATGTGAATAGCAAAAATCTGACATAAAGCTATATACACACACTTGCAGCTCGGATTTGGGCTCTCTCTAGCCCTTGGTAGACAAGTAGGCTAAACGATTTTTTATTAACAGTGCATTGAAAGGAAGTCCCACTCGGATTTTCATAACTTGCCACTAGCAGTCAGTCCCTCTGCTTTTATTTACGGCTAAAAGTCCTGGGCAGAGTCAGGGCACAGTGGAACAAGGGGAGAGCAATTGGCAGAGCTCAGCTGACGCAGAGTACTCTGTGGCGTTTTTCAAAGGACGATCAATTGGAAAGGACTTGCTGTTAATCAATCCGAAACAGATACACGGCAGTTCCCCACAGAGCACGCTACAATGCGAAACAGCTTCTCAGAGCAGCAGGCTTTTGCGGAGGGGGTTTGGGCAGGCAGTTTTTCTCTTAAGCCAGCATTTCTGACAGCTGCCTCGTATCTTTTTCCCAGACCTGTCACATTAGTTCTGAGAGATATAAATGTCTTCTCTCTTTTGCTCCTTAACCACTGCACAATCTTTCAATTTTTTAAGCAAAGAAAGATAGAAGCCATATTTTACATCATCTGTAGCTGAAACTGGAGTTTCTCCTGTACAAGGAAATGGTTTCTTGTTATCTGAAGATGACATCTCTATTTTACAATATAAGCCTCCGTCTCTTTTTCTTTCAGGTCTCTTTACTCCCCCCATCTCAGAAACTGAACTTACCCAATAGCTTGCAAAGAAAAATACCCAAAATAAAGATGGGTTTGCTCTGTTTCTGGGCGACCAACACCCCTGAGACCCCAGGTAGTATCACACTGGCTAACTGAAGACGGAAACAAGCACCGTGATCGTTAAGTGGGAAGAGAGGATGCAGCCCTAGCCTTGGTGCAGAAAACCCTTGCCACAGCTGTCTGCTGTTCAAGACGGGGTTCACAGGGATGGTCTGTTTTGAGTATGGGAAATTATGTTGCATGCATGTTTATTTGGCTTTTTGGTGGTTTGTTTGGGGCTTTTTTTCCCCTTACTAATCTTAACCATCTCGGCTCTCTTGCATTACCCTCTCTACCTGTAAAAGCATTTGACAAAACTCCCTTGATGCAGGGCTGATACGAGAGGGCACAGTGTGCCCTCTCGTAATAACTCACAGAGAAAGCTGAATGTGTCTTCTTTGTACTTACCTCAAACTGCCTCTCCCTTTCGAGGGCACACTGTGCCTCCCTTAATAACTCACAGAGAAAGCTGAATGTGTCTTCTTTGTACTTACCTCAAACTGCCTCTCCCTTTCTCCAGAACAACGTATCCCCAGGAGTGGGGAAAAGCCCGTATGCCAGTAACACAGACCTACGCAGACAGGAGAGAAAGGCCCTTGTTCCCCAAGAACATCAAGGGGATGACAGTTCATGCACACGGTGGGAATGGCAAAGGCAATATAGGTCTGGACTACTGTGGAGGCTGGAGGAAGGAGGAGATCAAAGACCAGCCATGGGAACTGGCTGGTTCAGCCTGGAGGTGCCTCTAAGTCGGTAGAGAGAACTGCACGCTGGCGAGGGCTCCCGGTGACTCCTTCTCACAGAGGCTCCCTCTGCAAGTGCAAAAGTCCCCGTTCCTCAAAGGCATTTAGGCACAGGGCGAGGGCTACGAGGTACTCCTCGAGGTTAACCACATTGCCTTCACGGAACAACCTCAGCAAGCCCATGTTAGAGAGAGTGCAGAATTCAGATGCTCCCTAGGGAGCCAGAGCAATAGAAACGCAACGGGAAGATAGGTTCCCACCCCTGCCATGAGTGAACACAAACAGAGAAAAGTGCAAGAAGCCCGCGGGGCTACGTTGTCTTCAGTCCTGTCAGTTATGAATGTGACAGCTGAGACCTTTCAAGACTGCCAGAGGAGGGAAACCAAGGCACTCCAAATGCCAGGTCTGTCAGCAGCGTAATTAACATGTCATGTAGGGTCTGCTCAGAAATGCAGCACCTACTGCACCTCCAACTGCCAGACTATCAAAAATGCTGCTCGGCTGGTAATTCCTGCACCTCGCAATAATGTCCAAGTTACTGCAAAGCCAAGAAAAAAGCAAACTGTAGTGTTTGGGAAGACAGAAATCAGTTTGTATCCTATGGGAGAAAGCAAACTGACCTACCCCAGGGGGTGTCTCTTGGTGCTCCAGAGGAGTGTCACTGGAAACGTACCCAGTCGTACTTTTAGAAAAGCACATGGGCAAAACACCCAAAACGAAAAGGGTGGAGGCGAGCTCTGCAGGGAATTCACAAACCAAGACAGGTTTGGGGACCTCAGCAGCTGGAACACACTCCCCTGCAAGAACCAGATTGAGGCAGGTGGCATCAAGTGCCCAGTTAACGGGAGAATTTCTCTCCACCACCTCTGGCAGCATACCACAGGTAAACCTACAAATGCAGAGCGACAAGTGATGGAAAGGAAAACCCCATGTTGCGCAAGCCAAGCTCACGCAGAGCGGCGTGGCAATTCTCTCCCTCCGCAGACAAACCGGATGCGCGTGGTTTAGTGCAGGAGGGTCCTAGTATAGGTAGGATAATCGGGTATCCACGGCTGATCCCTGACAGACAGATCAGGGAAAGGCCTGGAAAGGGAAACTCAGAGACTGAGGTCCAGGTGTTATTGTAGGGAATGATGGACTCACAAGGACAGGGTGAAACACAGGGAAAGAAGAGAAAAAGCAGCCATGCAAAAAAGGAAAAAAGAGCTTCAAGAGTGGTAAGTCTGTTAAAAGAGCAACTTTTTACTGTAACAATTAGCAGTGAAGACATACATCAAAGTTTTATCTACAGACTAGCAGAAAATTTAAAATCATAACCATATAAAAATAATCTATGTCTGCACAACAAATATATCATTTCCCCTCCTCTTTCAGTTTGACTTAGAACGATGCCAGTTAAGGATATCTTACAAACCACAAAGAATCTTAGTTAAGAAAGTATTTATGAAGGTGGCTTTCCTTGCAAATTTTTCTTTCTGAACAAGTGATCTGGTAAAATACAACCACAGAACTCTTCAGTGATACCACCGACTCCTTACATTTAGAGGACCTGTGGAACAGTTCTTTTCTCAGCATCCCAAACAGAAAAGACAACAGCCCTGTGGGCAGCCCACCGGTTCCATTAAAGGACAGCTTTACCAGGAATTCCCGCATCGGAACAAAGGATGAAGAAGTGAGATGGACACCTTGTACTCCTGATCATTCAAAAGGAGTTTCTGAGCCATGCAAAAAGCTCCTGCCACCCCGATCAGATGGCAGTAAAGGCAGGAGATAGCACTATCTAAACAGACGTTCCAAATGCTTTGGAGAGAAATAGTTACATCCGACAGGAGGTTCTTGCTGAGATTACACTCAGCTGTGGGAACGAGCCCAGAGACAGAACGCATTTGGCTAGATCAGTTTTTGTCAAGATCTGTTAGCGGGACAGGAAAGGAATAAAATTGCCCTGATAATGAAAATGGTCTCTTTGGCAGCTCTGTGGTAAGTAGTATCTATCATGAATCTCTGATTCTTTGTGCTCTGGCTGCTACTGCAACTCCTCCGGGATGGTGTTAACGTACCATTTCTCCACGGCTCCTACTTATCTCAGGCAGTCTCTGCTGCAAACAGGGTTTTGCACTACTGGCCTGTAAAACTTCTTGAATTAACTGATAAGGAAGCGTTTCAGCCAAAATCACAGCAGGTCCACGATTCTGCCCAGATGTTACCATAAAATACGGGTCAAGCGCGCTATAGGCCATAGGGTGAAGGATGAGTCCAGGGTTTTACCGAAGCTTCGTTACAGAGACACGTGAAAGTTGACCACAGCTTCATCGTTCAGGAAAAGCACACTCATCTCGCGCAATCAAAACCATCAAAAGCAGTCTCACAGAAAGGGGCATGTATTTTTAAAAAGGCATATTTAACTAAGGACTAGCACCAGGCAAAAGACAGGAATAGTTAAGAAAGTCAGACAGCAGCAGAGTTTAAAAAAAAACCAACAGTAACAATTAGCACTAGCTTATATTTTCAAAACATTTTACAAAAATATGAGTTAATTAAGCCTCACAACACCCTTCTGAGATAGGTATTATTAGTCCCATTTTAGAGAGAGGGAAACAGGCACGGAGAGAGTGTCACCTGCTTACCACAGATGTCAAATCCAGGAGCAGAACTGATTTTCCAGTTTTCTGCCACACGTGGTCTGACTACATAAAAAGATGCTGGTCTTTAAATAAAACGGGTTTCCTCTCATCCCTTTTAAGACATCTGACCCCCTTTCAGTTGGATATGAATAGGTACGCGCCAAGCGCTATTCACGATAAGCAAGGCAACGTAGGAGATGACATCTTTTATAGACTGTGTGTCACCAGAAGCTGTTTAAGAGAAGACTTGACACGGGTGCTTCCCCACTGCCACAGAGCTGTCGCTTCTCACCAGGCACCTGCCACCAGGAAACTCACCGAGGCCTACATACAATGCTGATATGGCTCAGAGCCTCAGAGCCTGCAAAAAAAAAATGCAAGGCCTGGCTTCTCGGCCATCTCTGAACAAGGAATCTCTCTCTGGCAGGGAGTCTTCTCTGAGAAGAACCCGTATGAGTACAGCTGTACTGAAAGCAAAGACTTTCATCAGGAGACTCCCGAGGTACAGCTAAGGGTGCAGATGGATCTCTTGGAAAACCTGGAAATGCTCATTTCTTGTGCTCTGTGTTAAAAAGGATGGTCAGGAGGTATTAGCCATCCTGGGGGTTAGAAAATAACTCTCCGTAGTCACTTGGAGAAGACAAGTTCACTTGTCTTGCACTGAACTAGTCAGTAACAGACGAGGATTACAAATTCCAAACCACCTGAAAATACAAGTCAACAGATTGAATTATAAAATGCCAAACCTGGCAGATCTGCTGCTGCCAGACCCAGGTGTTAGTGGAGACAGAGAAACAGAACCAGTCCTTCCATCTTCGGTTACAATGCCCATTAGACACAACCTAGAGTCCAGGAAGTTAAGTTTCAGGACAGCTCGAGCTGAAGATCCTCCCCGTACTTCTGGATCAGCTTCATGTGGTTATGGTCCACTGACCACCGCTCCGGGAGGTGCTGGGGCTGCATGCTGTCCAAGAAATGTTGCCGCCAGCGCCTCTCCAACTGCATGAGGGAGCGCAGGCCTCCTTTAGCAAAGCACTGCACCACCTTCCGTCCGTGTGGCATGTAGGTCTCGTTGCAGATCCTGCCAGGGCACAAGCAGAGTTTATTTTCACAAAAGCCCGCTGTCAGACTCTAGACCTGTCTACAATGAAGAGCAAGACACTGAAGATACTTCCAGCTGCGGAGTTTAATTACAGACACATGGTAAGCTAACCAGGAGAGTTTTAAGCTTTTCTTCAATCCCAGACTGCTTTCTGGTACAGTTACACTGGGAAGCTCATTGGTCTGAACTGAGAAAGTGTTCTTCTTTTACAGCAACACTAAACAGAGCTCTCAAGGTCCATTGCAAGCTCCTCAGGAGACAGGCTGCCAATTTCTCAAGGCAAGAACCCTATGACACTCCAAAGCCCCGATCCTGCCACTGAATTCCCTGCCTGGATAGGTTCTGAGTTGTAACATTGGCACATTACAAACAACAGTGAGCATAACAAGGAGAAAATCCTGAATTCATGCAGACAGAGCCCAGCTACTAGTTAAGAAAAGATATTTGGGGAGACTTTGAGAATGAGGAAAAGAGGAGGCTTCTGATATGATGGTCTTTCACTCTCCCTCCCTGATCTGTCCTTCAAAAGACATATTATAAAATAGTGGAGTGGAATATGAGAGCAAGAATGGAAGGAGATTGCTGGAAGACAAAGGGAAAGAGAGGAAGAAACAAGAGCTGCAGTTCACAGGCCACTGCTGGGCTGAGGGGAGAAGGGGGTAAACAAAACCAAAAACAATAGTGTGCTTGTCTGATCAAACCTTAGGCTACAGCAGACAGTTATCTTCTTCCTATCCTTGCTTTCTGGCTAAAGGTATCAAATTAGTATAAATCCAGGCTCTGCAGGCTTATACAAATGATGAAGTTATGCTTTTAGAGGCTTGTTTTTCCTGTACAGATCAACTCCTAATAGTCTCAGACACTCTTTAATTTGATCCCACTATTTTAGGAAAGATACATCAATATCCCAAGAGGGTTTTGTCTTCTTTTCATTAAAAAGCTGGAGGGACAGGAGGGAAATCAGCATGTGTGACCCCCAGCTCTGCAAATGCTGCAGAGCATAGGCAACTTTTTGTTGACCTTCTGCATCAACGTAAACGACTACAACATTACATCTACTGATGGGCTTTTGATACCTGGTTTCCAGACCAGCTGCCTCCTGGAGCATCTCCGGGGTGACTGCCTCTGAGTTAAAGAAGTCCTTGATGATCTGCAGAAGCTCTGCCCTTCGGGGGTCAGGAAGGCTGTCTGCGTTCAGCAGTGCTCGGGCCGCCGAGCGCACTTGCCTGCGCAGAGGGTCCTCCAGCAGATGCACATCTTCCTCGGAGTTGATGGGAGCACTGAACTCCTCAGCCAGCTGCAGCTTGAGATGGTTGTCGTAGTTATTGGAGATGGCATGGCAGGACGTGCAGAGTAGGAGCACGTCATGGCAGTTGTGGTCCTTCATCTGGATGGGGAAGTGTCTTCGGTATTGGTGGGGAACAATGTTCTTCCTAGGGAAGACAAACCAGTCAGCTCATTCACTTGCTCAGAGATGCTACTCCCCAGTTCCTCCTCCTCCTGGCCCACAAAGGGTCAATATTAAATGTCCAAGAAAACAAAGATCACCAGGGTCAGGACACTCAGTGCAGCAACAGGTTCTGCAACTTCTTTTTATTTGTACTTCTCTTCATAGTTTTTCCTCCATTTTTCCTTTTTTTTTTTTCTTTCCAAAAATTCATTGCTTTCAATTACAAAAAAAAGGCAATTCATACGGTCAAAAAAAAGGCAACTCACTATGAGAAGGTCTGATCTCAGCTAAACAGCAGCAGCTGCAAAGACAAAAATCTCACCCTTTTGTGACCTCACGGGCTTCAGGCTCACCTAAAGCTTTCAAAAACATAAAGTTTAAGTAGTGGAAGGAACAGTACAGCTATTTTAAAGAAGGGAATGCCATCAGAACGGTGTGTGTTGGCACACCGCTACCGCTGTTACTCCAATTGCACCTCATGCGTGGTCCATACCCTCTGTTCTCTCGAAGGATTGGTATCTCCTGCCTCTGGAAGAAGAGGGAAGGCTGACCTGTTCAGTGTCAAACTTACCCAGACACGTACAACTACAAAGCCTTCAAACAGCGATAGCCCATCCAGGACGTGAACAACCATGATGTTTCAGGCCATTAACCAACGTTCTGGATGCCAAACTAGAGGCAGACCTGTCTCGTTTTAAAAGATGTATTTTTCTTCTATCCCACTAAACTCACCGAATATAGGAGTCTTGCTTGCCACATACAACGCACAGGTTCTCTTTGACTGTCAGATAATAATCACCTTGAGACTCGGGACGTCCTGAAGGCTCAAACGCCAGCTTCACAACAAAAGGGTCTGTGCTAACCAACTCTGAAAGGGTAAAGGCAAATAGTGAACATTCCAGGCAAATTTGTATTTGAAAGCTAAAATAACAATACTAAAACATAGGAGTGACTCTCCAACAGTATTTCCAATAAGAAAGGACACAAAAAATCCATGTCCAGTTATCTAAGAAACCAGGCAAAAAGCGCTGTATCTGAAATGCCAAGAGGAGAATGGATATGCTCACCTCCAATCCCTTTGTCCAGATACCACTGAGCCTTCTTGCGATCACAAGTGCACAGGGGCTGTCCGTCCGGCGCATGCAGGAAGCAGTTGTCATACAGCGGAGATTTTCTATGAAGCAGGGGCAGCATTACAACAACTATAACAGCATGCCAAAAACCCCAGAGCTCTCTACAGCCCTGCGTTCCACACTGCAATTCATGCAGCCTCCTCCAAATCACAGGAGCGCCCCTAAACACACACTTCAGGCTGCTGAGCACTGCACAGGCTGCTGCTAAGGGAAGCAGAACATCTGAAAACCTACCTGGGGTTCACCAACTGACTGTGAGGTTTCTTTGCTCTCCTGCTGCAACAGAACTGTAACTCTGAATCCCGGTTTTCAAGAGATGCCATCAATGGTGACAGCATTAAAAAACAAAAATCACATTTGAAAACAAAAGATAATTGAAGTCTAGAAGAACAATGAGCTAACAGTAAGCTAAAAGAGAGTGTCAACTTACAGGCAAGGCAATTTCAAGGATCAGCTGCCTAAGTCCACATTTTAATGTTTTATTAAGTCAACTTTTCTAAAATCTTAGTGTGAACAGCAACTACTTCATTCATCCAAGAGAAAATCTACAGAAAAGCTCTTGGCACGCTGGGAACCCAAACACGTGTCCGTGGGAACAATGAAGCTGAGCTAAAGCCCTCTGAAACACAGGCACCTAACCTTAGTAGCGAAAAATCCTGTTTGAGTGGCCTCTGGTGGTTTGTGGCCGTGTGTGGAAGGGATCTCTTTTGTAGAAAACGTTTCCTTACACTGTCAACCTCCTTCGAATGAAACTGAAGAGCTAAGCAGGCTCTGCTGGGCTGGGGGAGCACCTGGAGGAACTTGCCAGAGGTACACGTGTCAAAAATACACTGTGGAAGTTTCCTTTCTTTCCAGCAAGATCATATAAATAAATACTCAGCAGAGTTCTACCAGCTAAAGAGGTTCATTCACAGGCTGTGTAATCTGAAAAAAGGATTTCTTCTGAGGTCCGTGGGGTAAAAAAACCCAAACAACACAGCAGTAATGTCACAGGTCTTCTTCCAATGAGCATCAACAGTTCAGCTGATCACCATGATCATCTGAGTTCTTCCCAACACTAAATGAACAAACATTAAAACTAAACATGCCTAAAGAAAGGAAGAGTGGAAAAGTATTTTTGGAATCACATCCAGGCTTGTTACAGACCAGAGCCAGAGTGCTGGAGATCCTGTAAAAATCAGTGAGTCCATAGATTTTCTCACAAAGTCAAGTGCGGTTAAAAATAATAAATAAACAAACACGGGGAGATCTCCATTTAGCTTGGAATGCAATTTTTTTTTAAATTAATCCTCCCCATGAGGTGTAGTCCTTCTGTTTTGCACGATACAGGTTCCAACTGAAAAAAATAAATCTGAAGGGACTTGCTGTGTACAACACAATACTGTTAATGACTGCTAATGAAATCAATATTATTGACTGCATTAAAACGTCTTCATTGCCAATGCAATATACTTGAAAAGAAGAAAACAAATATTAAAATTACAGTCTTTCTTTCCAAATGGTAATTACAGACAATTTTACTTCCTCCATCCATGTGATTAATTTCATTAGATTTTACCCCAACAAAACCAAACATACCAGCTCTCTGTGTCTTCCACTGTATCGAGCTTTAAAAGACTTCTCCAACTTGCTTTAAATTTAAAACCAACTGAGCATTCATTAGCAAAAGGAAGTAAGAATTTAGGATTTGCTCCACAAAAACCACCTGTGGGACAGGGATCCCAAATCCAGCAACAGCTGCCCCTGGAAGGCCATAGCAGTACCGTACCCTCCTCTCCGTCCCTGGACAACACAGAAGTGCAGTGCTTTGATGCTTTCTGTGCCCTCTGGCACCTCACAAAGCCTCTCTCAGCCCTCCTAATCTTGGCTTGCAGCTCTGCTCAGGGCCCTGACATCTCTGTGGCCATAGTGATCTGGAGCAGCATGGCACAAATAGCAGTCTCTGGGGCAGATCCTGCCCACGGGACGCGCTCTATTCAACTCCCCCTTTCCTGTGGAGGAGACAGAGCACAGCTGCTGGAGCAGTAAATGCCACCGAGACAGCCAAGCACCTCCTAATGCAACTTTGCTCTCCAGCTAATGCCTCCACTGGAGAAGGAAGGGCACAGAGTGAAGACAACCCCTCAACCTGCTCATGACCTAGCACAGATCCAAGTGCTGCTCCCACTTTCAGCATCACCTAGAGGGAAATGGGGAAAACAGAGACAGGCATGACTGTAGGGTCCGGTGTTTCCTTTCCTAACTCGTTCTAGACACTTTGTTTAACAAGCAGAGGATGAGGCACCATTTCAAGTTTTCCGTCTGCGGCACGAGGAGTACAAGGAGCTCACAGACTAACCTTGCAGAAGGCTTTCGCTTCTGCCTCCATCGAACTCTCGCTTGATGACTGTCAGAGGACTGGCCATTCACCAGAGATTTCCGATTCTTTGTTTTCTTCGGGGAGCATCCCTTCCTGCTCTTCTCTCCTGTGCTGCCACTCCTTCTTCCTCTAAACGGGACATCCACTAAGCCCCGGCATTTAGCCAGTGCTTTTTCCCAAGCAACGACAGAGTTTTCTAATTCAGATGTAGCAGGGAAGCTGGCAAATCCCAGCAAATGGAAGAACAGAGCCACTGAGATCTGGGCATCCTTAGCAGCATAGAGAACCTGCAGGAAAGAGTAGGCACCGAGATACTGACAAACAGCAAACGCTCCCAAACATTATCAGTCTTTAACATGAGGTAGAGTAAAGCCAGCTGCTGAATGTATTTCCTTCGGAAGCTCACGCAAATGCGGGCAGTCGAGTGACACTTTCACCACACCCACATTTTTAGCGTCAGCCAGACTTGAAATACCCTTGGGTGCTCCCAGAAACCGCAAGGGACCAAAAAAATTCAGGTCAGCCAGGCCTCAAACACCCTCCTATCCCACAAAAAACTCCCCACTACCACCCCTTAATTTTAAAAAAGCTCCGTTTGGACACCCTGTGTAACAATATTCAGTGTGGTTATTTATCCTGCCACTCCCTCTACCGGCCACTGATTCTGTAGACATCTGCACCATGACTGAAAAGAATGTGAGCCATTAGGGAAGCCATAATGGTCTAAATATGGTGAACAAGGTTTCTAGGGTCTCTCTCTAATATTTCACTGACTGCTACAGATTGGAGGAAAGAAAATAATAAAAATGTGAGGTTTTGAGTGCACAAACACTTCTTCAAGGGATCTTGCCTTACAGATCTTTCAGGACTAAAGGAAAACAAGGGTAAAGCATCCAGGGAGAAGAGCAGAAAACTATCTTCACAGAAGAGGAGGGAAATGCAGGCACAGCCTGAAATTAACTTGAGACCACAGTCACACGTAAGGTTTTGAGGCATAACTTGAAGCAGGCTCAGGTCTCCCTGTTGTAAGCCTCTTCTCTACTAAGAAGCTTGTTTTTCCTCCCAAAACACAAAGTCAAAGTGGAAGACGCACCTGATCTTGTGTCAGTTCTTCTGCCTCCCAGTTGCTGCAACGCACATGAGGAGACTTGTCAAGTGGGCAGTCAAGGACTTTTTCAGCTAAAGTCTTAAGGCTGAGGCTGTCATGAAGTAGATCCTTCCTTCAGTTTAACAAAGAAAGTGAAACAAACAGATTAAAAATTAAACTATACACCCATGCAAATTCGGACGGCCTCGTACACCCTGAACCTGCCAGAACACAATGTGCATGATGCATGACTTCCACCCAAACTGCACACATCTGCCTGTCAGTTTTACAGGCCTCCCCCTTGCTAAAATGTCCTTTTAGATTGAGTAATTACCTAGTGTCTGCAATACGCAAAACAGACGAGGCTGGGAGTTGGCAACATTTAAGGCTGAAGTGTTTGTCTCTGAACTACCCAGTTCTGAACTAAAGAGGTCTATCATGGAGCGATGGACCGCCTGCTCCAGGAATTCATGAGGAGCATGAGAGCCAGGAAGGACTCAGAGGAATCCTGGCCACTAGAGACAAGAAGTCCTTCCTCAGTACTAAAGAGGAATCATCAGGTCTGTAAACCCATGCACCAGATCACTACCAACACACCCAGGAATGCAGACACTGTACGTGAAGAATATTCCTGAGTAAAACAACTTATCTTAGGAAGATTGATGGAGGAGAAAATACTGTCATAACTGTAACCTTTTCCTAGAAGCATTGTTAATGGAAGAAAAAATTAAAGCTGGTTTGTTTTAGTCACTTTTTCAAGAAATCCTGCAATTCAACAGTGTGTCCCTGGCACATTTACCCCACACGTCTAGGCAGCATATTCAAACATCTGATGATCACTCTCATTGCGTTACTTCACGATGCCTGGACTTCTTACAAGCTGAAGGATGATACTCAGAGAAGTCCACATGGGTATTGCGTGAGAAGACTAACAGTTAGCATATGGAATCTTAAGACTACAGAATAGAAGCACGATGTGTTCTTGGGTTGCAGCTCTCAATGCCCGTGCCCTAAAACCACCTTGAGAACTCCAGACCTGCCTGCCTGGTATCATTCAGCATATGCAAATTACTTCTTAAAATATTTCCAACTCAAAACGATGGCTCAAACAGAGCTGCCCCTGCCTTCAGACACTCACCGCTGTCTCATGGCTATATACCGGACATCCACGGTCCCTCTGACTGGAAGACCATAATCATCAAGTAACTTGCAAGCATCTTCCCAGCATCCTACCCCAAATTTCAACACAGCACTGTCTGCCATGATGTTCAACAGGGTCTTTGGGATAGTCTGTCCACTGGCAACAAGCCTGGGCAACCGAACAAGAATGCAGAGGCCGCTGGGAGAAGCTATCTGTAGAAGGGATACAGGATTTGGTCTGCCCTCCACAGATACCTGCAATGAAGACAAAAGGCAGAGTGTGGGTTACAGTATTATTAGCAGTACTGAGGCTGGAAGAAATTGCAAAGAGGGCACTGAAGACAGGAAATACCTATCAGTTTATACAGTCCAGCACTGTTACATCTCTCAAATTTTACTGCAAATTATGGGATCTGTTTCACTGCCCCCCAGCTACTTCTTCCCACACTCCTACAAGAGAAACTTTCCCCCTCATAGCTGAGCTGGTGGAAGAAAGGAGACATATTTATTAATCTACAACAGCACAAAGCCACCCACTACATAAACGTTTATGGCAAATGCATTGTTTAACTGTGGGTTATACTAGTGGCGATGGGGTGAATAAATTTCCAGGCAAAATAATGGCAAAGCTAGGCTTTATAAGTGACTCAAAGCCTGTTTTGAGAGTTCACACAGGCAAACAAGAAGAGGATCTTTGCTTTCTGGTAGTCTTGGTGAGTTATATCTACATAATCAGCCTTATCCTCCTTTTTGGGTTTATTATGCTTAAGAAATTGGTTCTTAAGTATGTGGCTGGATTTAAATTGTGTAAATCCAAGCTACTTCTAGTAAGTCACCTTCAAAGAGCTATTATACAGAACACATAATGCCATATTTAGTCATACAATTATCACTATGCTTAGTACAGTCGATTTATCGCAGGAGTTCAGCAAATGAATACAACTAGTGAATTAAAAGCTTACAGTCAGCACACTTAAATGTGAGAACAATCAAAATTAGTAGCTACTCCACTGCTGTCATGACAGATAATCACACCGGCATTTTCAACAGTCAGTCCTGTTGTGTCCATTCAAGCAGAGGAATCACATCCCCAAATGCCTTCCCATTGCAATTTGTGATCTGAAGGAGAGGCACTTCTTGATCACTCACCCACTCACAATCAAGTCCAAGCACTGGCCACTTCTCCAGGTCCTTTTTCAGCAAAGGTTCAACACGATCCCACTCCTCCTGCTCTGAAACTATGACTATGTCTGCACCAAGGGTCCTCTCTACGCAGGAATAAGTGGGAGATCTGAAGAAGGAAAGCACCTCCTTATCCTCTGCCTTCACCAGTTTCTTATTGCCCGAGTTTATAACTGCTTTCTCTTGCCGACTACTACAGCATGCTTTTCCTTTCCGACGCTGGGTTACTTTCCACAAAACCAGGCCCCCCACTGCAACACCCAGCAGGGTCACCAAAGTAATCGTCACTGCTGTTTGCTTGGGCATTTTTTGAATCCCCTTTTTCCCCCCTTCACTTCACCCGCTCAAAACGGCACTGTAGGATTTTATCATGGCCTGCAAAGAAAAAGGAGAGAGGTGGAAATTAAAGACAACTTAATGAAATGTGTTTAGAGGCATTATATACACCCACTGGTATCATACCAAGGTTCTAGCCACAAAGATCTTCACAAAGAAAGGACTGGGTCTCACTTCAGCAGTCAGGGGACAGACTGCTGCAGCGGTGGTCTGGGCAGTAACAGCAGACCGAATACCACCAGAAACCTCGAAGGGAGTACACTCATTTACACTGGTGCAACTAGATGCTTCCACAAACTCTTCCATTTAAAACAAACAAACAAACCAACCAACCAACATGGGGGTATTATCAAGATTTTGTAGCTCAGTCTGGATCCAGATGAATCTAAACAAGAACAAAACACCCCTGCAGAATAAGCATGTCCATTCATTCATTAGTAAAAAACGGGCATTGTCCATTGAAGTCGCATCCATATTAAGGCCAAACGACTCTTCAGGCACTGAAAAGCCCTAAAGAAGCGGCATCTATTCCTAACAGAGATTATGAATAGATGCTGCTTCCATCCTCCACCACAAAATAGCTTAGCTCCCTTTCAGTAAACTGCAACGAATCCTGCCCCTGCATCCCCATCTCCACCGCGTTGTTTTCAAAGGTCCGCCCGTACCCACCCTCGGACACAAGCAGCAGCTGTGGGGTGGGTGCAGCCCCGCGCAGCCCTCACAGCACCTGCCTGGACGCCTGTGAAGTGACAGGTAATTTAACTCTCAGTCCTGAAACCGAGCGACGAGGCCGAAACCGAGACGGGCCACCCGCACCCACGGCCTCTTCCCCCGGCCTGGCCGTCGCTGCCCCTTCGGGAACCGC
>NW_010251204.1:0-1116 GCF_000690775.1 Eurypyga helias
AGCGGCCCCCGGGCTGCCCCCCAGGGCCTGAGCTGCCCCCGGGGGGATGAACCACGTTTTGGGTGGCTCTTGTGGTGTCGCAGGAGGATGCCAGGGGTTTGGGGGGGAAGGGGGGGCTTCCTTTTGGGGCACATTTGGTGCAGACCCTCTGGGGCGTGCTCCCGGGGGTCTTGCTGGCAGCTCTCAGCATCTCCCAGCTATGCCCTGGGCCCTCGAAGGTGCAGATCCAAAATACTCACCCTAAAAGCCATGTTGCATCCCATCCTCTCCCTGGAAAGGCTGCGGGAGTCTGTCTGCACCGGCCGTGGCTCTGCCGGGAGGGCATAAACCAGTGCGTGGCAGAGCAAGGGCTTGAGGCAGCCGGGATCTTCCCTAGCAGCCTCCTTCATCAGTGGCTTTCACCCATTAATTGCTCTAATTGCTTTTGGGAAGCGCAGTGGCAGCACCACGGGGAGGTGTTGAGCCAGGCTAGTGCGAGCGCTGTGCCTTGGGGGAGGCTTGCACGGACCCCCCATCACCACTCACCACCCTAAATCCAAACTGCTGCCCAGTGGGTCAAGAGACCCCTCCCTCTGCTCAGGAAAAGCACCTTTCCTTGTGGAAAAAACATTGGAGACGCAGCGTTAGAGTTGGGTAAGGAAGGCTCAGGGCCAGCCACGTGCCGAACATCCCTTGCAGGACGATCCCTTGGGGGAGGCTTGCACGGACCCCCCATCACCACTCACCACCCTAAATCCAAACTGCTGCCCAGTGGGTCAAGAGACCCCTCCCTCTGCTCAGGAAAAGCACCTTTCCTTGTGGAAAAAACATTGGAGACGCAGCGTTAGAGTTGGGTAAGGAAGGCTCAGGGCCAGCCACGTGCCGAACATCCCTTGCAGGACGATCCGATCCTAGTGTCACCACTCTCCCGCCCAGGTCGGCTGCGATGGGCTCGGTGGGAGTCGAGCGCTTCAAGGAGCTGAGCCCGGCCGGGACGCCGGAGAGCAACGTGGTGATGAGCTTCAGCTTCGACAGCTACCAGCTGGAGGAGGATGAGCTGCAGCGGGGCAGCCAGGCCAAGGGCGTCCTCACCTTCATGGAACCAGGTGAGGGCAGGCATGGCTCCCCCCCCCCCCC
>NW_010251204.1:1287-2545 GCF_000690775.1 Eurypyga helias
GGGTGGGAGGTGAGGTGTCGGGGGGGCCCTCCCGCGCAGCTCACCCCAGCCCACAGCTTCACCCTTACCTGTGCGGGGC
The DNA here is from genome assembly GCF_000690775.1 of Eurypyga helias. Classification (NCBI taxonomy): domain Eukaryota; kingdom Metazoa; phylum Chordata; class Aves; order Eurypygiformes; family Eurypygidae; genus Eurypyga; species Eurypyga helias. Next base: position 1,367 of record NW_010251204.1, read on the forward strand.
TCCGGGGAGACCCTGGGATTCACCCCAGCCCTGCTCTCCATCCCAGGGCACCCCTGTCCACCCACAACCCCCCTCTTGGCTGAGCTCTCACCCCACTGCCTGACTCTCAGGTGGTTTGGTTCTGCTGTTAAAACCCACCAGCCCCCAGGACCGGGGTGTTGTCCTGCCTCCTGGATCTCTTGTTGAAACACCTTTATTTAGGGAAGGATTCAGGGATGGGGCCTTTTATTCACGAGAGCTGTGGGGCTGCTTGTTGCGGGTGCCCCCCTCGTTTGCCATGAAGGATGTAGAAGCGCCATTCGTCCGGAGTCCACTGCAGGTCCCGTGGGTGCAGCAGTGCCACTGTCACGTGTTTCTCCTCTTCCTTTCCACTTCTGGGGGCAGTTTCTGAGGATCCCGAGCCCCAGGATCGATACCATGGGATTTACTTCGCCATGCTGCTGGCCGGGGTGGGATTTCTTCTGCCGTACAACAGCTTCATCACCGACGTGGACTACCTGCACCATAAATACCCAGGTAGGTCTCCAGCAGCTGCAGCACGGCCCAGCCACCCCAAACCTGGGGAGAGCTCGGCCCCACTTCCAGGGGAGCTGGACACCCACCTCCCTCCCCGTATCGCCTGCCTCTCCGCAGGGACCTCCATTGTCTTCGACATGAGCCTCACCTACATCCTGGTGGCCTTGGTGGCCGTCATCCTCAACAACGCGCTGGTGGAGCTGCTGAGCTTGCACACCCGGATTGCTGTGGGTGAGTGGGGGGTGTCTCCACAGCCCCCGCCAGCACCAGCCCCACACTGCACACACATACACACACCCCCACGCGCCTCCATCTCCCACCCACAGGCTACCTCTTCGCCCTGGGGCCCCTGCTCTTCGTCAGCATCTGCGACGTCTGGCTGGAGCTCTTCACGCGCAGACAAGCCTACGCCATCAACCTGGTCGCCGTCGGGGTGGTGGCCTTTGGCTGCACAGGTACGAGGGACAAGCAGGCTGGGGGAATATCCACACCCCCAAGAGCCGTGGTCTCCTGGGATACCCCCTTGCTCTGATCCCTGTGAGCCGACCCTCGCGTCCCTGCTTCGTCCCCTCCACCCCTATCCATGTACCGCGGGACTGGACGGGGCCCCCAGCACCAAACCATGCGTCAGTCCCCCACCCCATGAGGCCTTTTCCCTTTGGG
>NW_010251204.1:2559-3126 GCF_000690775.1 Eurypyga helias
TCTTGGTGGGAACAGCATCCAGGGAAAGCAAAAAGCTCCCCCATTTTTGGGACAAGAGGGTTTCAGGCACTGTGTCAGCTGTTCAGAAGGGTGCAGCTCCCGGGTGGGATGGCACATGGGGTTTCTTCCCCCTGCCCAGCATTTCGGCTGCAGCAATAATCCTTCTTTCTCCCCTCGGCACATCCCTCCTGAAGTGCAGCAATCCAGCTTCTATGGCTACACGGGGCTGCTGCCCAAGCGCTACACGCAGGGGGTAATGACTGGCGAGAGTAAGTACCTGCCTCCGCGTCCGTGTTCCACTTTGGGGGGGGGACACACACCCTCCTGTACTGTCTCCTCGGGCCCTGCCGTCCCCAGCACAGCCTGGCCAGGTTGCCAGCGGGTCAAGGGCACCCCCGGGTGCTCCCCAGCAAACAGGGGTGTTAATTGGTTTGCGAGTCACTTGCAAGACCCACTGCGTCACGCCAAGCTGGGGGTGGGGGTGGTGTCTGCCAGGGGCTGGCTCTGCTGCCCCCGAAAGTCACTGCTTGTAGATACTCCACCCCTGGAGGCAACATCTCCATAGGG
>NW_010251205.1:0-3379 GCF_000690775.1 Eurypyga helias
CGGCGGGAGCGGCGTGCGCAGTCCCCTGAACGCGCCCGGGAAGGCAGGTCGCCTTCGCCCCCGAGGGGTGAGGGGTCCCGGGGCTGGGACCGCCGCGACCCCGCGTTTACCCCCCGCTTCAGTCCACGGGCGGCGACAGGCTGGAAAGCCGGTCCCTGGCAACCCGGGGCTAACTCACAGCTCCATCCCGCGCGGTGACGTTTCAAAGCACACAGCTGCAACGAGCTCTAAACCCCTGCACCAAAAAGCTACTCAAAACCAAGACGGTTACGTCGTCGATCAGTCCCTAGATTATAGATTCCAACTTCCCAATTTACAGCAGGCAAAGGGATTAAAACTACACTACCTCATTTTGATGAAGTTGGTAATTAGCGAAGAGATACTGGCATGTGGCAGAAGTAAGATACATCATTGTGTGGGTGAGAGGGAAAGTACGAACATTTCACTGGTATTCGTTTAGGGTGATGAGACTAATTATTTTGTACTCTGCTGTCTATCCGTTACGGGTACCATCACCAGCTCACGTCAATGAAATCACGGTGCCAACCTGTTTGAGCGCATTCACACCACACGAACGCACCGAGTTCCTCCGGGGCCAGTGGAAGTTCACTGACAGCAACAGATTTGGCCTGACAGATAGTTCTGATATTTCAGCCATTACCCTGAGGGCTGTAGCATCCCCCTTCCTTCTGTGTGTTTTGATACCTGATTTTGCATCTTCTCTGGCTCAAATGTGCTCCAACACCTGTTGAAGTCAGTGTAAAGCCAGCGGCAACCGAGTCTGCTGCCTTTTTTATTATATTTTGATGTGGAATTATGCAACTATTATTTACTACTTGCTTGTAGTTAGACTACTATCAAGCTAGCAAAGTGTGATTTTTTGTGTGTATAAATAGCCGTCACAAACCATAACACAGATATCGGAGCGTAATATAAACCCACAGCATGAATCATTCCTCTCTTGAGATGTGCATGGGAAAGGAAGAGGTTCCAAACCCTAATAGGAGTCGGCCCTGTCTCACACACCATACAGCACAGGGGCAATTCTCTTCCCATTACGTTCAGTCAGAGTTTCTCCTGGCTGAAGTCAATAGAAGAGTGCAAACACAACCTTGAACTGACACCAGCTCTGATCTGCTATGGAGGGAAGAGAAGATAACCCTAGGGAAGAAAATGGTCGTGGGAAATGAAGTTACCTGCTGCTCCAGAGAGATTTCTCTCAGCTGCTTCTCAGTAGCTCTCCACAAATCCAGCTCTGCATTCAGTGTCGGATCTCAAGTCTCCTCTCCACAACACGCCACTGTCAGGGAAGGAAAGGCACAACTGAAAAACCAGGCAGCGGCTATCGCAGTTTCTACCATCACAGGTATTCAGGACAGGATGACAACCAAGCTGCTGACATCTGCTAGTCCAGCTCAGGTACGAAAGAGTCAAACCCACTTCTGGGAGCATTATAGACTCACATCCTTTCTCACCTTTGAAGGATCTGAGCACAAGGTGAAGTTTTGCACCTTGAACTTACCTCCACCTGCTCCCAGGGGCAGCTCCTGCTGTGGGTGTTGCTCTTTGCCCCAACCAGGGCTGGACTTCATCATCAATCCATGGAAGTCCTGCTTCTGCCAAAGGGCTCAAGGCTCTGCTCTTCTTTCAGTCCTGCTGTGGGTATTTAAAACCTATGAGTAAGCACTCGCCAAACCCATCGGGAACTGCAGCATTTTTCCATATCTGTATGTCAGAAACATCCACAAAACCTCACTGAAAATGAGACAGTATGTAATTCAATGGTACTGTAATATTAACGTACCATCTGCATTAAATTTGGTTGAAGGAATTTTGCAGTCCAAGATTTAGTCAGAGCTGTGATGCAGTGAAATTTCCCCCATCTCTCTCCTCCCCCCCAGCAGAAAGCCTTCGCCTCCTCAAACTCTGCCTAGTTCCCTGCTGCCGACCCGAGGGCCCGCATATCCCTGCCAGGGGTTTTCCTTGGTACTCTTCAGCTCTGCTCTTCTCTTCCCTCTAATTGCAGCTCTTTTTCAACATAGATCATACAGCCACATTTTTTTTCAGTCACAGCTTCCTCTGTCTAAATGAGTCCTTCTCACCCCATGAACTGACCATCAGGAGGTGTCTGTAAAGCAGGAAACCCCCCAGCTTTTCCTTAGAGCCTTTCTCAATCCTGATTTAAAAGAAAATAAAACCAAGGCATCATGTATCCCTGTAACCTGCTCTGGGCTCCAGAGTAGCTGGACAAACAGGGTCTCTCCCCCAGTTTTATGTCAAAACACACTATTTCCAATGCAGAACTTGACAGCCTTCCAGAGAAAACAACACGGCAGGACTGAAACAGGGTTAGGAATGAGAATGGGGAAAAATGATACCTAGCCTAGATAAAACCCTAAGTATTGTCAGTCAGCAGGAGAGCAGGGGCTCAAACGTTTTTGGCAGGATACCCGAGGAGTGGGAGTGTGGGCACAGGGGCAGATGGCGTGGGCTGTCTCCCCAACTCCTTGTGGAAGAGCAGACTTCTCGCTGCAGTTTTCTTCCTCCAGACAGTGCTTTGAGATCCTCAGCTAAAAAGCTCTAAGTGCATCATATAAAATGTTTTTATTAGTCTATCAGGTGCATGATTACAAGATCTCATTTTATAGCCACAAATAGCCAATAATTACCTTAGCATCCCATTAGCCCTAGTCTTCAGACAGACTATGTGCTTGGGAATTCGTCCACATTCAAAAAGCAGGCCAGTACCCCAGCTTGGAGAAAACAGTTTGGCATGTTGCATTCAAGTCCATAAACTTCCAGTGTAGAGGTGGCTTAATTAGCAAGCTGCCCAGTGAATTTGTCACGGGGAGTACCGTGGCTGCTAACCTGTGGTTGAAAGCAGCGGCTGCTGGGTGCTCCTTTGGCTCTATGGGGGAGTGGGTCAGCGCGTGCCCACCCACCCCACTCCTGACCACCCCGTTATAGCTCACCTCCTCCTAGCGTGTCCCCCCCCCCCATTTTTCCAAGCTGTCTGCCCGGCTGCAGGGTGGCAGAGAGCTGCTTTCTCCCCCCACCTCTCCTGCTCCCAGGCGCTATGCGCGGGAGCAGCGTTGTTGGTGTGCACAGGCTCGGCTGGAGGGCTGTGGGGAGAGCCAGGGAGCAGGACCACTGCTGGGGAAACGAGGGGCATTCTGGAAAGGAGAAATGGCAAGAAGAGAGGAAAAAAACAGAGGAAAAAGGAGAGAAGAGTGGAGAAGGGAGGTGGCAAAAGAAACAAAGAGATGGAACAAGGGGATGGGGGAAAATAAATAAATGGCAGAAAACGGGGAGAGAGCAGAGGAAGCAAACTAATGGAGTTAAAATCCATCATCGGATTAGCAGAGAGAGGGAGAGCGGT
>NW_010251205.1:3394-7165 GCF_000690775.1 Eurypyga helias
AGCTGCAGGAGAGGCAGAGGCGTGCTGCTGGGGGCCTGCTCCGAGCAGCAGCCTGTGCAGGGGGGTCCACACTGCCGGCTGGGGCGAGGAAAGCCCCTGCATCTTTAGAGTTAATAAAAAAAAAAAAGCTTTCAGACTTCAGCAGGCTGACTAAATTAGGCTGAATATAAAGGTGCTGTATTATTTCTCAATACGGCAGCGGTATGAAAGGAGGCAATGGGTTTCTTTTGAAGCAGCTGCTGTGTAATCCAGGGCTTTCAGGTGTACTTCAACCAAACGCTCTCCTGGTTTCAGCAGGTTAACTTCATTAAAGGCTCCATCTACCGCTTTAATGTTCACTGAAATCCCACTGGGTGGGTACATTAGGCAGAAATAACCCCCACAAAATGATTGCATGCTGTTGTTTGCCACAGTGAATGGACCGGGGAGGGGAAATGGAGGAGGGGAGGGAGGTTGCACAGTGTCCCAGGCTGGAGAGGACAGATCCTGAACCACTGTAACAAGCCAACGGGCCTGGCAGAAGCCACTGCAGCAAAACCCCAAGCCTGCGGGGAGCCAGCCCTCCTGACCCAATCTCCGCAAAGAGCCTGCCCAGCTCCTGCTTCCCTTCGGTATCCTCCTTCTCCATGCCACCATGGGTGCTGGCCCCCAGCTTGCGAGGAAGGCGCCCATCCCCCCCAGCTTCTCCTCACGTGCAAAGAGCAGACCATGGAGCTGTCAAAGCCATCTGTCTCCCCACCAGACCCTGACAATTCTCTTGGTTTTGCTACTGAGTGTGAGTTTCTTACCCCACTGTAACAGTGGGCTGCAGTCCAGACTCTTGAAAAATCAAATAACCTATTGCTAGCGTGAGGTGACATGTGCTCTGTGCATTCATCTGCTAAAAGCACCCAAAATGGCCCACCGACCGTGGTCTCTGCAGGTCCCTACCCATGGAGCAGCATCTGGTCAGCTTCATGCTGGAGAAGCCTCAGCCGGACCACACTACAGGTGGGGTCAACAGCAATCTTCCACAGACTGAATTAGGGGGCACATTTGTGGACCCCTACCCAGTTACAGCGACAAACCAAGGGCCTCTTTAAAGCCTGCTGAAGCTGATGGGAGTTCATCCATCAGCTTCACCGACGCCTGGATGTGACCCAAGTGGCTGAGCCCTGCAAAGCCAGCATGACGTCTTTGACTGTAAGTGCTGCCATCGACTTCCGCCGGGCTGGCTTCCACGGTGTAAGTGTCATGCTCCGTAGTAAGTACTTACAGGGCTGTGTGCTCGGCATTATAAAGGGCCATGACAGTAATCTTATTAAAGCACATCCTTAAAAATACACAAATTCTTCAACCAACAAGTCATGTAGAATCCCCCCCTCGCCTGAAACTTGGCAAAAAAATTCTTAGGCCAGAAGCGATTCCTTTTTCCTCATAAACAAAATGCCATTACCATGCTTTGGCTCTTGGCTTGATAGAACCTGGCAAGAAAATGCGTGTGTATATTTTAAAGGGCTTTCTCCTTTGCTTATCATGCTTTAGCTTTTGACCTCTCCTCTCTCCCCCCATGCCCAGGCGCATTCCGGCGCTGGCTCCAGTGGCAGCACGTCGCACAGCCCTCCCAGCAACTGGGGTTAGACACTCCCTCCAGCAGATAGCACATTCTTCTGGAGCACTGTCATGGGGTGAAGCTTTTTGCGCTATGAAGGGTTTTATTTCCCCCTTAATCTTTGATGTTCATTGTAAAATAAATTTTTGTGCCTTGTGTGTATTACGGTACCTGGCTCTGCAAGGACCGGGACCCCTCTGCTGTCCAAACACAGAGTCAGAGACAGTTCTTGCCTCAAACAATTTACAATCTGAAGAGACAAAGCAGACAAAAACCAAGAGCCAGATACAACGTGGATGACAAGCCTGTGGATTACTTTTGCATTTAGTTAAGTTGTAAACTGTTGAGGGAGAGATTGCCATTTGACTACGCCTGTGCAGTATCAGAGGTAGGAACTTTCTCCTGATGCTCCTGGATACCCAGTTGTTTGGAGATGGGTTTTCAGCACGGGGCACTTAGGCGCGGATGTCCCAGAAAGTCAGTGATTCTTAAGGGAGTCACTGTTTTTCACCTGACATCACCAAGCATATGTCAGTGACCCCAAAAAGCAATCTTGTGACAGAAAAAGCCATGTACATTCTGCTAATACAAGGCAGATGAGGACAGCAAAGGGAACAGATCTAGAGGATCCCAGCTGATAGCTGGAAGCAAGGCTGTGTTTTCATCATAGCCACGCACTTCTGTGTTTTGAGAACATTTCAAAGCATGTTTGGCACAGAACTTATGTACATGCTTACCTTCCTAAAAATTCCTTAGTGATGGTACGATTTTGCAAGAGACAGCTCTGCTGGATGTATCAGGCTGAAGATTATCTTCATAATCCTCCCTTTGACATACGTGTACATCTCAAGCCAGACCTCACATTTATGACGCTTCCTAGAAAAGAAATCCAGAATCTCAGAGGAGGTCTACCCTGCTTCCTTTCGCTTCCACGAGTGTTTTGAGTCATGGTCATCACCCTTTCCCTCTGTGGGTGGAGTTGCTTCCTTATCATTGCAGAGTAGCTCTTTTTCCCAAGAGGTATCTTCCCTCTCTCCCCAGGATCCTGAACACGGACCCCATTGATCTTTCAGTGTAATTTCTCATGGAAATCAATGGTCCTAAGGCTGCTTCACAGTCAATAGGATGGAACTGAGGTTCATGCCTCAAATAACTACGCTGGCTGGTCCCCCGGGGAACTGGGACGTGCAGAACTATCCTCAGGAGGCTGCCCATTTTCGGGCAGCTCGTACGGCGGGGTGGTGTTTTCGTTCAGGCTCAGCTGACTTCGCAGGACATTAGGGGCATGTGGCCCACTGTAAATTCAGGCTGTGCTTCCCCTAGTTCAAACCTAGGGCTTAGCACCAAGAATTTGATGCGGTGAAGAGATGCACTAGAGTAACGGCCATCAGGCACTCTGAAATGAGGGGTGGTTTTGTGGCCATGCAGCCACAGATTAGGAGAGTCAGTAGGGTCTTTTGGTCTTCCTGAGTCAGCCAAGTGACCCAGGACCCAACTCACTGCAAGCCCGTGGGCAGTACTGGAACTTTGTCGTAATGTGTTCCTTTTGCTCATTAGCAAAATGGGGCTGCTGATACCTTTTCTCGCCCACCCCTTGTCTGCCTTCTCTGCTCGAGTTTGAACTCCAGAATGGTCTCTCCCCATGCGCAGCACAGTGGGTCCTGTGGCTACAGTACTACAAACAATCCTCAGTTGCAGGTTTTTCTTTTTCCTCCTCAGTGTGCTACATTTATCAGCATCAACAACGAGCCCAGCACAGTCAGGCTTTCCCTTGCTCTCAGCCCCCCAGAGCATTTGAGTTCGTGAATCTTGCTATTAATAATACGTCGTGCAAAGTTGGTAGAGAGCTCAAAGTTTTCCATGTGTGTGCTGGAGTTTGATTGTAACTGTGGGTATCATTATCATCAAAGAGACTGAGGAATGGCAGCTTTTAGTTAAACAAATGGAAAGCTGTACTTAGTCTCTTTTGCCACATTGTGATAGGAAAGAATAAAGGCTTTTAAATATATTTTACAGCTGCCGTTTCTTAGGTTTTTCTGCCTTACAATAGTCTCCGTGGTTCTGACTGGGAAGTTGTTGCAGAAGCTTTTTGTTTTTAAGTCTCCTATTGAAATAATACACATTAATTGCCTCATTCCTGAGTTTTTTGTTGTGGTGGAAATTTTGGAGGGGGGGGGAGG
>NW_010251205.1:7182-141420 GCF_000690775.1 Eurypyga helias
GCTGTAAAGCATCAACAGCTGAGAGGGGGTGCCCTGGGTGAGTAATGAGAGAAGGGGCTTAGACAACACGCTGCTAGCAGAGTGTGAAGGAGAAGAAATGTCTCCCTGGAAAGTGAGACGAATATTGGCAGAAGAGACCAGGCCTCTCTGAGGGGGGAACAGGCAGAGGCAGAGCTGGGGAGGGGAAGCTGAAAGTGCTCAGCGAGATCAGGTGGGAGCAGGGACAATGCTTGAAAGGAGCAGCGTGAGAGCATACTCTTTGAAGAGGAAAAAAGGAGCTGGGTTCGTCATACTGCGGCCACCAAAAATGCCTATCAATGAAGCAATTAGCTTTGTGAGCAATGGGACAAATGAACGCTTTCCTAGAGGTGCTTAGCATGTGGTTGGATCCACAGGTGTGTAAGAAAGGTTGAGCTCAGGTTTTTCCTGTCGTGATGGCACTAACATGGTCTCTCTCTCTGTCCTCTCTCCCCAGCTGTTTTCGCAAACCTTGCAGGAGATTTATACTTCTGATGAAATTGCCCAGTGTTTCAAAAGTTACTGTGGCAGCAGCACAGAAACTCATGATCATACACCCTATAAGTGCCTCTTCCTTGCCATACAAACTTAGGCTAAAAGTATATATGTATAGTCTAATACTTGCAACAGAGTGCTAACTCAAAGGGCCACAGGTAGTTTAGGAAAGCCATAGTGACTGCAATTACCCCCATTTTACATGATACAACAGAGTTACTAGACCCATTCCGGGCAGAGCAGAGGCTCTTGAGCTCCTTACCTCTCCTCTGTGCTCTAAGAAGCATTTTGGACTTTCATCTGCCAGTGCTGAAAAATACGGAGGCAGCGGCTTTCCCCTCAAAGTGCTGTAGCACACTCATGCTGAGGATGCCCCAGGAAGGCAATGTGACCACCTTCCTTCTCTCAGCTCAGTCCCACAGTACAGCCACGGGTCCCGTGCCCTGGCTGCCATCACCCAGGAGAGACTGGTTACGGTGACGCCAAACAGAATGTGAGCAGCAAAAAAGCAGCAAAAATCTGTTAAACACACGAAAGGTGAATTGACGGGAGTTCAAGCCAAGTACTGAAATGCAGCTGTGAAGCTGAAAGCTTTGTTCCAAAGAAACAAAGTCCCACTTTAAAATAAGTCCAAAAACCCCCATCCTGCTTCCATTGAAGTCAATGGCAAAATTCCCTCTGGTTTAACCAGGAACAGGATCAGGCCACTTCCAGGCAGATTTACAGCCAACACATGCTGTAACGCTCGCATACGGCATGCACTTACTTCTATTTCCAGCCATGTTAAAAAATTATGGCAAATGCCTATGGATTTGTGCGTATGAATTATTGTGCTGCTAATGAGAGGAAGAATTACCCGAACATGGTTTAGATGGTCATCCGTTGCCAGCACAGGCGAAATTGCTGGGTCATTCACTGGCTTCGTATCGCTGTTCATCCCATTAGCATTTCCATTAGAATTATTGCAAAATGTTAACTCAATTTCTCTTTTTTTGGCGGATGTGGGAGGGACACAGGCTGTGTTTCCAATTACAGCTGCTGAGGAACCGAAGCCCTAGGCACACTCTTGTGCCACACCGCAGACACGGGACGCTCCGCTGACAGGACCGCTTCTGCTTAAGCGGAGGAGTAGGGGAGGTTCTAGGTAAAGAAAGAGAACCAAAATGACTTCTTACAGCTCAAGGCCTCTACACATAACGCACGCATGCTCGTGCGCTAGAAAACTGCCTAACTCATTCCCCCATGCTCCTTGCATTGGGCAGCTGAGTCTGTGCCTCTGAAGCGTTAGGAAGCGTGCAGACTAAACCCCGCACAGATCTTGTGCTGCCGAGAGCCCAGCATCCAGCCACTTTCCCAACAGCCGCTGTTTGCCAGTCCCTTTGGTAACCGTGCCCCAGTTCTTTACAGTATCATTACCGAAAAGAAAATCATCTCATGGCTGAAGCCTCCCTCCCCTCACTCCTCCCACTTGGAAAAAAACCCATCTATTGTTTTGCTGTAATTGATCAAGCATAAACATCCAGCTCTACAGTTTTACGACTAATCACTCTACTTCTAAGACACGTGTTTGCAGCTATGCAAGGCACCAGCTGCTGTCATTCCAATGGATATTAATTTATATTGTCTCCCTCTCCCGTCCTCCCTGCACCGACACACAAAGGGAGCGGGGTGGCGGCGGGAGCTTCAGATGAAGACATCTGCTCGAAAGGCAGACAGTAGCCGTGCTGCCGAGACTGCACCTGGACATTCATTGGAAAATCAGGCACACCAGTTGCTTCCTGGCACTCCAGGCTTTGGTACACACACAGGGTTCCGACTACCGCTGTTTACTTATTTACATCACTCCATGGGAAATGAAATGTTGGGATGGAGGGAGGGAGGCAGATTTCAGAAGCAAAACTGGGCTGACCGCAATAAAATACCACAGACGTGAGGTGTGGTGCAGGGGGTGAGGAGGGGGAAGAAGAAAGCTCAACCTCTAATTTTTCCCCTTTAAAAGGTTGTTTTGTGACGGTTGCCTATGCTCAGCTCCTCTCTGGAGAGGCCGGCAGCTGCCCAGACTCGTGGGCAGGACGATCCCAGCCACCTGCAGCCTTAGTAGGAGGAGGTGGAGAAGAGGACTTGACAGTTGTCCCTCTGTGAGAACCCACAGAGGAAAAGAGAGCACAACGCCAGCAGCTTGAGCCTGTGACCCCCACCCCCCCTTGCAGCATACAGAGCTGGTCTCCCCCTCACCCCCATGCCAGCTCCCAGGAACTGAACTTAAAAGCACGGTGCACAGACTCACAAGCTCTCCCTACGCGCGCTGAGACAGGCACAGCCCCGTGCACAGCCCGCACGCAGGAGGCTTGCAAACCACTGCGGAGTCTGCCACAGACCTCCCCAGGGACCACCACAAGCCATTTCTCCTTCCGCCGGCACCCCCAGGGAAAGTCCTGTGCACGGGGACACGCAGGGACTAGCGCGTTCTGCTGGAACAGCCTGTTCTACCGACGCGGTCAGATACCATCTCCCAGATAAAACTAAGCTGAGGGCTTGACTAGAAGGGATATGAAAGATCTCTTTCTCCTAGGAGCAGGGCTGTTTCCCAATCCCTTAGCGTTCGCTAATCAAATACCAATGTGACTGGGGTCATGTTACATTATGGCTGTCAGCTCTAAGCGCATACTGTATTTTTCATGTCCTGTCCTGGTCTGCTGGGCTGTGCTGCTGCTTCACCCCCCCAGGCAGCAGGAGAAGACTTTTCCTTATGACTCACCTTGGGGTCTTGCTCAGAAGCCCTGATCCGGGCTTGGACGCTGTGCTGCCACATCCCATGCAAATGACTAGTGAAAAGTTTACTAAGCAAAGAAGTTGGTTGAGCAGTTGCTGTGTGGGATTTAATTACACTAGCGAAGAGCTGAGGAATGGTAATGTGCAGTTCAGATGTGAGGTGCTGTTTGCCCACGTTTCCTGCAGCGATTTTTCAAAATAAAGAACTAGGCTGAAACTAGGGACGTCATTCACTCTTTTTAAGACATGAGATGGACATGACGGTTTGGGATTCTATTCTATGATGTCTGAGTGAGGAGGGTTCCTGAGACACATCTAAAAAATCCTCTCTTGTTATTACATTACGTGCCTGAATTCCCACTGCTGTAAACCACATAAGTCAATTACCCTCTGCGAGTGGATATAAAATACTGCTTCTGGTGGAGAATTCGTATCTAGGCATGCTTTATTTTGCTTTTTGCCCAAGGTAAATGAGACTGTGGGTACAGGTTGGGGAGGGTACCCTTCTTGCCCATTTTTTTTCATTAGCTGAACCGATTGATTCTTTTGGTAATTGCCTTGGAGCCTGTAGTTATGGGAAGGCGACACAAACATCTCTTTTTTGCTCTGCAAAATTTTCGCTGTTCTCTGAGCTCATGGCTTCACTCCTCTACTCTCCCCGCAGATCTCCAGAGAGCTCTGCTTCCCAAGGGATGCGCAGGTCACAGGGCACCCGCCATGTGAAGTATTAGTGCTCCCTTTACACATGCACCCTTGAATAAGTCAAGATATGTTGGGACAGAAACGTTATTTTTAGCAGCCCTGGCCCTCTGCCGCAGCCAGTGTGAGGAAGAAGCTAAGGAGCACTGACCGTTGTGCCATTAGACAGTTTTGACTGACTGGTCCCACTAAAATATATGACTCCTCAGAGATGACGTCGGCAAGTAATGCATTTTAACAGACGCTCGCCACCCCCTTCTTTTCTATAAACAGAGACGACATCTCGAAGGGGCAGGCTGCAGATGGTATTGTTTGTCTCTTAGCGACACGCATATCCCAGGTTGAAGTTTCATGGGGAATTGCACCCAGGCCACTGGTAAGTCAATATCGCTGAAGTATGTCCATTTAAAGGGCAGCTTTCTAGCTGCCCGCTTAGGCAGAGACCTAAGGTCTTGAGGCAGATCAGGGAAGAGTCCTATCTTACAGTCTCATGTTCCCCAAAACTCTTCCGCTGGATTTCCCAGTCCATTACCCACCCTTTCTGTCAAGGCTGTCCAGATTCCTAGGAACTCTGAGCCAGATGATATTGGAATGATTTACTGAGGGTATGAGAAGACAAACAGACTGTGGCAAACCTTTCCTTGTGGCCTCGGCCGCTCAGATAGTTTGGAAAGAGCTTGGGGAGCGAGAGAAGGCTAAGAAGCATGCACAGCAGAACCTCCCACTGCCCCAGCCTATTCCACACAGAAATCCTCATGGAGCACACATACACCAAAGGGGGAAATAGATTCTATATTTTCTCTTAGATGTAGCCAGCGATCGAAATCTCCAGGCTTGCCCACACATTGATCTGCACACTGCACCTATGCAATACAACTCTGTGTAGAGACCTCTATTTGAAACAACAGCTGCTTTTTATTTTTTTCCTTTTCCTGCTCTTCAGAATGCCAGTGATTTCTGTGTGCAGCCAATGCTCCCCTCCATGCAGGAGACAAGAAGGGTTTCCTACTCTTGCAAGGGTTAATTGTGTTGTGTTTCTATAGATCTTGGAGAGCTCCAGTCTCTGTGCCAAGTTCTCTCCTGCTTGCTTTTTCTTCCAAGTATTACTACTCTGTGGGCCAAATACAAGTTACTTTTACACATACTGTGGCTCAGTCCAAGGGAGAGTAAGGGTGCAGCTCAGCTCTCCCAGCCCTTTCTATACACCCCAGTGCCTTTGGGCCCTGGGGCTCTCTGCAGGAGGGACTCACGGGTCCAGCTTTGGGGCCTCCTGCCTTGGGAAGACACAGAACAGCTGTAAGACAGCTACACTGAACACTTTATTCAGTCTCCATCCAGGACCATCACTTAATCACAGGATCACCAGTTGCTGGCACCACTGAGAACCATCCCTTGAAATTCAGCCAAGTCCCCAGGGGACAGCACGACCCGTGGGGGGACAGGAAATCCCCCAAGTGACTATCACCAGACCATGCAAGTGCCCAGGAGAGGTGGAACTGGAAAATGATCCCCTCTGCCCTGCCACACACCCCACCCCCCCTTCCTCCCCTCTGCTGCCAGCACTTCAGCACCTCTCCCCTTGCACCATGGCAAGAGGGGTGACAAGGGGACACGAGGAGTCTCTTTCCCCAGGAGATGCAGACAAGTCAGCGGGAGGAGTGGAGGGACACACAGCAACGCCTGGCACCGCAGGGCTCAGAGTAGAGCCAGTGGAGGCTGGGGGGCAGGACCTGCCTGGGGAGGCCCCCATCTTGCTCCCTAGGTGGGGTGAAAGGCTGAGGGAGAGTGGAGGTCTGGGAGGGGGCCAGGCGTGACACTATGGTGGGAACCTCCCTCTCCTGGCTGGTTTTCAGCCATGTTAGCAGCCCGTGTGCTTGACCCCAGCTGATCAAAGCCTCAGTAGGACATTGCCCTCATCCCCTGCCCTGTCACAGCCAGCAGGCCACGAGCTATTCCCCTTTTGTGTGTGAGGCCCTCCTCCTGGGACCTCATCTCCCCCCTGCTCCAATAATCAGATGTGTTTATTGTTGTGGAAATCATGCCCTCCCCTGAAATGCCTGACCAGCAACAGCTTCCTGGCTTTGTCCGCAGCCTGGTGCCTGGATCCCCTCTCCTCTGGTGTGGCCCAGGGTGGCTGTGCGTGGCCGGTCCTCTGTGCGTTGTGCCTGCACAGAGGGGACCCTGGCTGACAGGAGTGAAAATGCACCCACCCCAGGGTTTCTCTCTCCATGACCAGCCTTTGCGAGGGGAGAAAACCGGCTGCATCCCAAGAGGAAGTTCGCATTTGGGGAAGATACTGTGTCACTGGGCCACACGAGTGGGGGCGAGGATGGCCACAACCATGGTGCCTCCTCTGCCTCTACAGAAGCTGGCTGAAGGACTGAGAGTCCCTCCTTGACCAGCCACGGTGGCAATGACATGCCAGCCGATCCCACCTGGGTTCCCCTGAGGCTGAGGGAAGCTGGCCAGGAGCTCTGCTCCCTGATAGCCACCTTGCCCTCTGCAGGGGCACTGCCAGTGAGGCAGGCTGGCCCCATGCCCACAGGACAGCTCTGCCCGGGACCCTCACCAGCCAGCCTTGGCTGCCGGTGGGTGCCAAACCAAGTTTGGCTGGGCCCTGCGGTGCCTCCTCACCCGCTGGCTGCCCTGGCTTGGGGACACAACGCCAGAGGGACCTGCTGCTAAACCTCCAGCTCAGCCAACAACACGCTTAGTTTGCATAGTGCCCCGCTGCCCCCTGCACACGTTATATAATGCATATTTTTCCTCCTATCCCATATCCTGTTTGGAAGAGAAATGTCCTGACTTCACAGCACCAGCCTGAATTTTTTGTTGTTCTTTTTATGTTTTTTTTTGTCCGGTTCTTTTCCTGTGTATACACTCCCACAGCGCAGCATTTATTAATCTGAGAATAAGGACAACTTAAAACATCTTAGCTTGAGAAGGCTTGCAGCAGGGGTGAAAGTAAACTGAGCCCACACCCTGCTGAATCATCAGCCGCGCCGGCCGGCCACGCTGCACAGCCCCTGACAGCCCCGCCACCCTCTGCTGCGCTCGGCGAGGGGGGATGGCACGTTTGGGTGGCTGCAGCTGCTTCGCCGGGCCTGGAGCCTGCCTGCCTTGCACCGGGACCTACACAATGTGCTGTCTGGCTCAGTGTCTGTTGGGCCTATTTTATGTTTTCATGTCGATCGGTGCTCTGGCTCATGAGCCGAGGCTCTGGCTACAGGAGGTGTGGGGAGAGGGCAAGATAGACATGAAAGGAGCAGCGTGAACTGATTGGAACTGTTTTTTAAATAAATAAAGAATTTCTGAAAAACAAAAAGTCTAGCACATTAAAGCAGACAAGCAGGTCACTTGGTAGCTAGAGGATAAACCTGAACATCCTGGGCACATGAAGCATCAAAACATTCCCCAGAGCAGAGGGCTCCGAGAGTTGCCCTGTGGGCTCTGTACCCAGACCCTGCTTTGGTGAGGCTGTTTCCAAAGCGAGTAAAAACGGCTCCTGGGAGCACGGGGAAAAGCGCGCGTGCCTGTGGCAGCCCTGTGTCCAGGCTCTCCTGGGATGGGGCAGCTGATGGGCTTATTGCTGGCTCTCTACACCTAAAGCACAAATCCAGCTGGACTCAACCTCACTGAAGTCAGTGAAAGAAACAGCGCCTCTTGTTCAGCATAAGCGTGCAAGAGGAGACATGTAACCAAACAGCCAAAACAAAAGCCACACTCCTTGAAACACTGCCCCAAACGCTGCCTGTGCCAGGCCAAGGGCTCCCATTGTTCTCCCCGAGTGCGCAGGCCCAGGGGGGACCCCAAGCTCAGCTGGCAGACAGGCTCCTCTCGCCTCCGGAGCCCAGGGAGCACCGGCCAAATGTCACTGCTGCCGGCCAAGCCCATGACGGATACAAACCACATTGCAGGGTGACTTGAATCATTTGCTGGCATCCCTGAGCCAGCCCCTGCCAGGGGAACAAAACAGTCCTACATAACGAACACCATCATAGAGCCCTGCCGTGACAGTGACCACCCCGGCCATGCTTTGGGACCCGCTACTCTGGTTATCACCTCGCTGTCCCCTAAACCACTCACACAAGAGTCTTTGGCCAGCAGCCATCCTGAGCCAAGGAAGCCCACGTAGGTGGGGACCCCAGCAAGCTCTGCAACTGGGCCCACAACTACACTGTGTCCCCCCGTGCCCCAGGTCCCCAGGCCATCAAGGTGACATGCGTGTTACCCTCGGTTTGCAAGGGGGAGAGGAGTCCCAGGGCTCCCTGCTGCCTCCATGCATAACTCATCCCAGGAAGGGGAAAAGCCACAGCCTAAGTGAAGCCTCACCATTTCCTCCCCTTTCCTAATGCTAAACACAGAAGAAAATCTACAGGCGAGAGCCTCAGGAATTCAAACTTGGTGAACGCTGCCTCTGCTCTCAGGAAACTTGGCCAGAAGTAAATGTGCAGAGGAATGTAACTGTTGCAGAAGATGGTGCTTGGCTTTTCAAATCCAAGCCCTAAATACATTGTGCTCTGGCTGCGATTTAGCGTTCTTGCTTTTCTTTTCCTTTTCTGTTTTGTAGCAACCGCGCTCTAACCACTCTCCAGTCCATCCACACACCTCAGCCTTGTTCCCACCACCGCTCTGTTGTCCCATCAAAGCAATCTGGGAGACTGAGCTGGGAAATGATCCATCTTAAGAACAGCCCAGTGAAGAAAAAACAGTCGTCTTTTTTCTACAGCAACTCAGTTACCTTTGTCCTCTCACAGCAATGTAAATCCCTACCATCGGGGAAGGAGAAAGGACATGGGGGACGGGGTGGGACCAAGTGCTAGGAGGGAGGGATGGGGCAGAAGGGGGAGAGTGGCAGCACGACTTCGTTAAATGCACATTGGATTGAGGCCTCACTGTCCTCTTCTTAACGTACGAACCAAAATGACTGGCCTGGAGAGCTTACTTCTAAGGGAGGGAAGAGAGGAGTAAAGGAAGGAGGGAAGCAAGGAATGACATTCTCCACAGTAAAGATGTGTGCATGTGCCTCTGTGAACAGACTCAGAAACACCTTCTTGCACCTAACACTGCCGTAACTGAATCAGCCATGATTGATTTGGCCAGGTCTGAACACAGAGCTGGCAACTGGACATGCTAAGCGTGCCTTTTGTTTCCTCTGCTTGCCGAAATAGCCAGCAGGCTGTCAGGCTGCTTAACAGCAGCCTTTAGCCTTAAAGCAGCCCCACGACTGCTCTAACTTACGCTGCGGTTTCAGCCTCCCGATGTGCCGCCTGCCCTTCCCATCCCAGCCAGGCCAGTGAGCGCCCTGTGAAGACGCCTTGGCCACAGTGCCTGCCCTGCAGCACTCCCAACCGTGGCAACCCCAGCAAAGCCTTTCCACAGCTGGGGCAGGGACACCCGTGCAAACTCAGCCCACCTCTGCGAACTCGCACTTACCAGATACAGGCGTTGGAGCGACATGGAAATGCTGCCCTGGCTGAAAACTTCCTGCTCGCTTCGCTGTGCGCAGCTCAGTCCCAGCTGTTCTGTACATCCATCCACTCACCAACCAGGAGGTCACCGTTTGCACCACTTGTCTCACGTGCATGCATCCCTGTAACTACTCACTCTCCTCTGGAGAGAGGGAAAAGCTAGAAATAATCTGGAGGAGTAAACTGGCTTTAAAATGAAAAGCAGCCATACCTAAGTATATGTGTGTGCATGTATATGCTTAGGAGGAAGGCAAAAGGGAGGGAAGAAGGAAGGGAGGGCTGCTTTATTTACTTTTATTTATTTATAAACTAGTTTCTTCCTATTTACTCTATTTTTTATTCTATTTCCATTCCTAGAAAAATTAAGGCAGATGAAGCCTCTTAAAATCGTAGCTTGCTGGTTTGAAAATCTAGGCTGCCATTTTTTATCTTTTTCCTTTTTTTTTTTTTTACTCTGGATTGAAGGATGTGAAGTATGAAAACTCCAATTTAACAGAGCCTAGAGATTAAATCACATTGCGTAGGTAAGGTTTTGGCAAAGAAGCGGACGGTGCCTCCTAACCAAGAATTCAGAGAATGGGGTAGGTTTTAATGTAAGTTTACTTTTCCTGTAATGAATTTTAATGGCAGCTTTCACGACTGCTTCTGTGATTCATAAGAGAAAATTAAAAACCTACACCTTGAAACTTATACAACAATGCTGCTAACATCTCGCAGCTTTTGGCATTATCTTGGAGAACCTTTCAGTCCTGTTTCTATGCCACATTGTTTTCCTCACAAAATGTATTTTAAATATAAAACATTGAATGTTCATTGCTTCTTTCTATCATTTTTATTCATTATCTGCTGGAGGCAAAGGGCACGGTTTTATATAGAATCCTCATTGAATGTCTTATTTTGCAATTTTGCTCTACTGTACATATTTCCCAATAAATTATTTTCTTTCAGATGCAGATATTCTCCTGGAAAAGCAAAGCAGGACTGTTCCCTCTGCACCGAGTTTTTTGCTGTGTGCACAGCCAACTCGTCTGGCTTGGGTTAGTTTGTCAGGCGTATTTTGGGAATGGTTCGAGAATTAATTCTGTTTTAAAGACTATAATCACCTTTTTGGCCACTGAAACTGGTCCAGGATTTTTGTGCCAGGCCAGCAATCTAACAGCTTTTGCGCACGTCAAAGGCTTGTTCCAGACAAGCAAAAAGACGGTGAAGATAAAATCTGTGTCTTTCTTACAATCTATACCCACAAAGCAACCGATTCAAAGCTGACTGCAACTTGCCTCTGTCCGTATGGGCAGCAGAGCCCCAGCCCGCCTTGCGCAGGAACGCTGGCCCCGGGGGCTGCGTGCTCTGGCTCCGTAGCGCTTCCAGGTGCCAGCAAGACCCTTGGCGTTGGTTACGCTCACAGGTGGCTGAAGGCTTCTCAGCAGTGGAGGCAAAAGTTGCGTTTGAAGGTCAACGTGGCTTTGGGGACTTCCGAGGTCAGGAGGAACCAGGGATGAAAGAGGCAGTTAAGAGGGAAAGGGATTTTGTGGTGTCAGAGGAACCCAGGGAGGTGCAGGGAGGCATCTGCGGAGCACGTCGTGAGATTCAGGTGGCAAGATGTGGTCTAGGGAATGGGGTGGTGATGGTGAGGGCTGTCTGTCTCTCCACACGCCAGTTGGTGGGTTTCCTCACAATTCCTACTTGCCTTTCTTGCTTCCTCCCTCAGGCACAGGTAGCTTTGTGCTGCAAACAGATCCTGACTTTCAGTGAAGGGGTGTCACTAGCCTGGGATGCAAAATGGAAATTGAGAAGCAGTGCTTAGCGTATCAGAAACTGCCACCTTCCCTGTTGTCATGTGGTCTTTACCATGGGAAGCAATTCTCTCTTCTCTCCAGCACCTATTTCCAGCTCAGGTCTGACCCTCCTCCCTGGCTCCCCCTTCCTGCCTACTCTAATTTATCATCCCTCTTCCTTTGCTCCTGTTGCCTCTCCCTGTCATTTCCCACTCTCCTCGCCTCACCTCTCCTTCTCAATTCCCAGAGCAACCCTGTCTCCCTGGTTGCCTGTACCAGGCACTCCCTTCCAGCCCATGGGAAAGACCTGCCCTCCCCAGAGCAAGCCCCATGCTTGGGAAGTATGATCCCTCCTCAGTCTCATGTTCCCACACTTTCCCAAGCCATGCCTCAGCACCTCCTCACCCTCCCTGTAGGGATGAGCGCACCCAGCCTGGGGAGCCTGAGCAACCTCCTCCAGAGGCCTCAGAGGCTTATTAAAAGCCATGAACGCCTCCTGGGAGGCTGCAGGAGCGGCTCAGCTCCACTCTGGTCTTGATGATGACATTTTGCTTCCCAAAAACCTCCCAAGCTGCCCGACGCTCTGCCCTTGGGTAGTGCTCACCTGCTGTCCTGCTGCAGCAGGTCCCTGCATTTCGGACGGGGTGAGTAACCCAGGTCCCAGACCCTCCATGGGGAAAAGGCACTACGCCCCACGCTGCTCACAGCACAATACCCTCTATGGGGGTGCAGTCTGGTTGATTAGCAGTCAGACGGCCCCATACACTTTGTTATGCAGACACAGCAGTGACTGCAAACCAGATCTTAACCTGAGCCCAGGTCCCCGGGGAAGCAAGTACTCCTGTGGGGAAACCACGGGAGACCACCGCCAAGGCAGAAGGAGCACCTTCTGAAGTGGGATCACTGAGTTTCCAGCTTGTAGTACGCTCCTGGTTTGTCCTTTGCCACTCTTTGTACAACTTCAGCAGAAGGAAACACTGAGGTATCCGTGTTTTATGCATCCGGGTTTTAGCTATGAATGCAAGTTACGATGAGGCAACTTTTAAAATTGGCATCTCGGCAAATTATAACTTAATACATGCTAAAATTGACTCAGAGTTGCCATGAACTCTCTTGGCCATAAACGCCAAGATCTGCATTCAAAATGTTTTGGAGTGCAGTACACATTTATGTTTACTGTACCATTACTGCAATTCCTGCTATATCTTGTGTCATAAACCTTCTGCACTTTTCTACCCTTCTGTTTTGTTCTTTTCCTCTTTCCTTTTCTCTTTGTGGTAAACCAAAAATTTTCATCTCAGAAACGCTATGTTCTTCCTTCTCCCTGTTCTCGTGACTTTTCACTTAAATATCTGCTATTTTGAAAATTACTTCATCTAACGTAGCACTCCTGCCTGAATCTCAGTGTGCTCTGCAACCCATAGCTCTGATCCTACAAAGATTTATGCTTGCGCATAATCTGGAGTATGAAAAGTAGTGTCACCAGCTCCAGTGAAATGACCCACGTCCCTCAAGTTAAGTACCTGTGTAAAACTTTCAAGGAGTCCTAAATCTCTGGCAAGGTAGCGCTGCAGCCGTCTTGCTGAAATACAGCCTCAGCTGGTTGGAGCTGGTACCTGCTGCACGGCCGCGGAGCAGCTCGGTTATTACCCGCGGCAAGAGAGCAGCTCGATGCTGGCAAGGGCCTCCGCTCCGTCCCTACAACCGAAGACAATGCAGATTTGAGAGGGAGCCATGGTAAACCTCATGATGGGGGTTCTTTTCCTTCCTACAAGACAGAACATAGCTGTTGTAGTTTGTTGGTTTTGCATTGGTTTTTTTTTTTAGAGTCACCTTACTTACCAATTCTGATCCGGCCTGATCAGGCATAATCTTCAAATATCAAATCATATCCAGGAGTGAGGATGACTTTGTAGATACAAAGAAAAGCAAGGCTCAACATACAAATACGTAACCATGTGTAGTCTTAAAGCCTTTATTTTAATGCAAAATAAACCAGGTAAAATTTATATAGCCATATGTAACAAAACATCAAAATCTTTGCTGTGGTACTAGAAAAAACCTCTCAAATTGTGTGTTGGATTTCTCCCCCAAAACAATCACGCATGATTTGGAAATCAGTTTCACTTAAAGGCATGGCTATCATCAGGATCACAAACACCTCTCCCTGCCCCGCAGTAACGGAACGGTGTCTTACAACGCCTTCTACGCGGAGACGGTGGATAGCGCGCCCGATTCCGCACGTAAGGCCGAGGCTCTGCAGAACAACTGCGTCAGAGAGCAGAGGTGTAGGGCCTTCTGGAAGAGCCAAGCAGCCCTTGCTCAGGGCAGAGCGTCAGGACGCAGCCCTGGCAGAGCAGTCGGGAGGATTCACTCGCAGCACTAACTCTCTGATAAACAAAGCTGTGATGGCTGGGAGGAGGAGGTAGCACAATTCATCTGTAAAAAAATTAGGCAGCATGTGAAGCTATTTCTAGACCAGAATGCTGGAGTGAACTGGAATTGAGGGCTGCATGCACTTTTTCAAGGCAGGAGCCTTTTCTTTTTTTTTAATGCTTAGTTCCCCCTTTTTTTTTTCCCCCCACGAAGGGAAAACTGGGGTATTTTTTATGCATTTGAGGGGTGCCTAGAGACTTCTACATCACAATACATCACAGTGGTAGTGTCTGCTTGCAGGCCAAGATCATGGCTCACTAGTGGGTGGTCACTCAGAAAATCCACAGGCTCTATTTCGATCTCTTAATCTTTCAACTGCTGGGCCTGGCTGGCTCCGCGCCAGAGCCAGAAACGCGGGCTGCACGCCACCAGCTCAGGAAATCAAAGCTTCCAGCTTTGCGTGGGAGAGGGCCTCTCTCCCCCTTGTCTCGACTCCTGTTCACACGCACGCTCATGGCACGCTGCTCCTGTGGCAAACCCAAGCCCTCCCCTCGCACCAGCTACGTCAGTAACTTTACTGCTGGACTGGCACATTTTGGATGAGGGAGTGCGAGGCAATTACGTGTCAAGAACATTTCAGACTCATAATTTTCCCAAAACATATGGACATATGGGGAAAAGAACAACTTGTTACTTAACGGCTCTTTTGGATTTTGCAAGTGTGTATTTTCAACTGTCAGTTGTAGCACCTCGTGAATTCTGCATGGTACATATTTTTCCACAATATGGTGCTAAAATCATACATTTTACACTGCAGAGAAGCTGACTATATATACTGTAGTTACACATTATACTTTTGAAAATACCGTACCTCTACCAGATATTAAACCAGCAAATGGCAATTCTGTCCCAGAACAATGGCACCAGAGATTGATGAGATGCTGTATAATACTTTTTGGTCTTGTTCCCCCAGCTAGGGCAGACTTTCTTCTTCCTTAGCTCCTCACCTGTAGGATGCATCCATATATTATACTTGTAGCACTTTTTTTTTTTTTTTTTTGAAGCAGCTCTGTAGTGATCTAACAGCAGAAGCATCATTTAATAACCTGTTGGGTAAGATTAACAGCTCTGAAGGTGTTCTGTTTGATCTGTCCACCTCAAATGAGCGGAGCTGATGCAGTCAAGGGGAGCTGTTAAGGAGAGATTCAGGTTACGGGGAGACAATTGCGCAGGTCCTTCAAAGGCTATAAATAACGCAGGAGCTGTTTCCATCCAGATTTTACTTGGCCCTGGCTCTTGAAATACTGTAAATAAGTTCTGTTCACTGTGCCACTTGAAGGGTTAGTTGAGAGTGATTTATAAAGGCAGTAGCTTATATTCAGAGCTGTTCTTAATTGTGGCCTGGCTTGATAAAGCCACTGTCGCAAACATATTAGTTTCTTTACAGCTGGATCAAATGTATCAGGGGTTATATTTCAAGGAGGGAAAGGAAAGTATTTTAATTTGTTTTCGCTTCACTTTCAGCAGGCCTTCATAACACCAGCAGCTACCCTGTGGTTGCCAAGTCCTGGCTGAGTATCCTACAGCATCTAAAACTCTCCGAGAGAAGTACAAGGCTGTGTACAGCACGTACACGACAGGCAGAGTTTCCTTGGGGAATGCGCCTTATTTATACAGGGTACCGAGAGATATCCAGCTTTACATCCAACCCTCCCTCCAGAGGTTCTTTCCTCCTACACTACTAGGGAAGAAGGCAGAAAGAAATGGAAAAAGAACCGAACACCCTTGCTTCATAATTGGTCGCATTCCTCCCCCTCTCCCTCCCACCAGTGCTTCCTCCTGACTGGATTCAGAGCTGCCCCTGCCCCTGCCCTAGGGAGTCCAGCCCTGTATCTGAGCCACGGAGATGTTCCTCTACCCACCCCTCAAAAGGTCTCTCTCCTCTCCCCTGCTTCCCAGCCTGGCTGGTGTGTAGAGGTTGGTGTGAATGCAAATATGAGAGCCTGCCGGCCAGCTGCAAATGCTCCCCATGCCTCAGGGTTACACCAGTCTCTCGCCAGCATTAGCAGCACAGAAGAAACATTGGCTGGGATTAAACGCTGCTTCTCATCAGGGCCGCTGCCTACTGGCAGTGGCCCCTGGAAAGCAGCAGCAGAGACCTGCCCTGCGCCTTACAGACCTCTTACTCTAGCGAGCCCTTTTCCCAGGGATATCTAGTAAAGGGACATGCTCCTAGCAGGACAGACCTTCCTGGTGATATTTAATACCTGGGAAGTGACCTATGCGATTTAATCTATCACATACCAAAGGTGTCAAAAAGACATCAAAGAAATCCTTGTGCTTAATCCTTGGCCAGGTCAGTCTCTCCCTGATGAGGAGCGAAGGCCAAACAGCTTAATAATGTTCCCAAAAGGCAGGAGTCGAGGAATTAAGGACACTTGGAAACTTCACAAGATATATTTCTAGGTGACAAGACTGTACGGTTTCCCTGTGGCAAAATCCTTGAGACCCACCTCTGAGCACCCAGAGCCCTGCTGGTCCGGTAGCTCAGGTCCCTGTGGCTGAGGACATGCATTTCTGACCTCCTCACAGGCTGGCTGCCTGCAGAGCAAGCTCAGGCTGCAGGGGACAAAGAGCCAGTGGGTACCCCACCACTCTGTCACTCCCACGGCTCTGCTGCACTGCTGGCCCCCCTCTCCCCACCTAGACCTCTCTTCCTATGCGCTGTTGAAAATTACTTGCTGCAGACAGCTAGCTATCCTCTCCTCTTCCCCCTGGGCCCCAAGGTCCTGAAGCCCTCCCTGTTGCCTTCCTTGTCTTTTCCCTCAGCCCTTGCTGTGAAAATCCCTTTAATCGCTGACCTGATGGCCCCCGGCGCAGGAACTCCAGTAGTTTGGCACTTGGCACCGGCCTGGCACTGTTAGCTGGGAAGAGGCTGTCCTGCCGAAGCCGAGGCAACACCTGACACAGGAACTTATATATGAATTATGGAGTCCATGCCCACGGTCACCTCCTGAGCCACTTCTTACAGGCCAGCTCCACTGAAACCCTAAGAGCAACACTTGTTGACAGCAGCTGAGGACCTGATCTCCAGGGTTTACTTCCGAAGAGTGCACACTGTGCAGCTGAGAAACACTCACAAGCCCACGCACGGACATTGACGGACACACACGTCTCAGGTGGCCTCATCCTCTGCGAGCCTACCTGAGCACGGCGGGTAAAGCTTTTTGCCTCACTCGAATGCAGCAGATGCAGCAGACTGCAAAAATGAAGGCTACAAGATAAATGCTGCCACCACCAAACAGAAAGAGGAAGACAGAGGCCAGATTACTGGAATTGCAGCATCCTTAAAGCACAGTGCTGCTGGTCTGAACGTGCCTGGGATACGGCTGCTACCTCCACAGCAGCCCCTTGTCAGCTCACGATCACACACTGGATTCCATGAGATCCCCAGCTCTGCACTACGTCCATACTGCGTGCTGTCTTCTCACTTAAAGGCTCTACAACAGCACCCTGAAGTAAACTCTGGCGACAGCACTGTCCTTAGACAGACAGTTGTGCACCGTATAGGTGTAACTGGATTCGGTAAATAGCCCTGAGGTGTATTAAGTGTTGCACTTCATTTCCAGCAGCCGTCTTCTATTTTTAAAAGGAATTAAAAACACTCAACTGTTTGGTACCTCATGTACTCAAAACACATCGTACCTCACGCGGGTTTAGGTCGCCCGTTAGAAAGCACCTATGCTGAGTCCAGCTCAGTAAGAACAACTCCAGGTCTTGTGTGCCATTCTTACAGGCAGCTATGCTAGGGAACAACTCTACAAGGATGACGTCCGATGGGATTCTTCCCAGGTTGTGCTGGCAAGTCCACTGCGTGGCTATACAGCTGCAGTCATGGGGTTCTTCTGCCTGGGATCCTGTTGCCTGTACTGGTACTGGTCTGGACTGGTCCCACGGTGTCGGACAATTTCATTATAAGCTGGTGCTCGGTGGGACTGAGGAGGGGAAGGTGGCACGTCCTGACGGAGGGGTCCTTTATGCTGGTTTGTCATGGGCTGGGCTGGGTAGTACTGGGGGTACCTCAATTCTGCCACTCTCGTGTCCGGAGCAAGCATGTAGTTCCCCTTAGAGGGGTGGACAACAGGCTGTCCTCCTTGGTAGTAGGAAAGATCTCTCTCTTTGTATATTACTCGTGGCCCTGTTAAATATTCCAGTGGCTCTGCAGGTCCACGCCTGAGGAGAAAAAACACAATAAAGCACATAAAAAGGCAGTCTACTAGCCCTGCGACACATTATTGTACTTGCAATCCATGTTTACTTTGGGAAAGGAAATGCCACCTCAAGCATGACAGGTCCAGATGAATCAAAAGAACTTCTGAAGGGTAACAAGCCTCCCACCTGGACACTGGAGGAAGGGTCCAGCGCACATCACAGCCCTTATACAATGGGGGAGCACTGGAGCCCTTCAGCTCCCAAAGTCAGCCTCCTGTGATCCATTTGCCATAATGGAAACAAAGCTCCTTTAAACAATGCATGTTTGACTGAATCTTATCTAGCCTGAGGATAAACAGATGAGTTGGGTCTGCAAGTCTGCAAATCCCATAAGCTTTACATGCACAAATATTCACGCTTTCCAAGCCATTTCCCACAATTTTTTCTCCTAACATGCCAGACTGTAAAACTTTTCAAACACCGTAGCTGGAAAAACTGGAACTCCTGGAAGAAACACTAGGGATGTCAGGCTACAATACCTGTGTTTAATGGGCGAGCTGCCAATAGGGTTTCAAAAAAACCTCCTGTGATCTAGAAGCTCTGATATTACAACAGCCCTGTAACTTGTCTGCATCAGTATGGATCTGACAAGCTCTGGTTCACGTGAAACACAACATGTGAACATCATCCCGGAGGATGTGCCATGAAGCCCTCTCTGAAGCCTTCTGCATCTTAATTCCATGATTTGCACTAATGAAGCATTGATATTTTCTCCTAGTACAGCTTAACTTGTCATACTTTTGAAATGGCAAAAATAATTGTTCTCACAGACATGTCACCAGAGCATCCCCAAAAGTTCAACTCAATTAGGAGTTTTTGCCAGTCTGATTGCAAATGTCTTTGCACTTTGGGCAAAATCTCCCATTGACTGCAGAGGAAGCTTCTCTCTGAGTGAGAGCTGAAGGAAGACAGCAGGATTTTGACCCAAAACAGGGGCTGAAAGTATAAATCAATTACACCTGCTCTGTGGGTTTGGGACAGAACTCATCAACTGTTTAAATATTCTTTGCATAGATTGATTAAAAAAAGTAATCATTCTGGTAGAGCAGATCAGGTGTTCACAATTCGTCAATGCCTCTCTTGTTCACACAGAGATTTTACAAGCATGCTCCCCCTTTCTTAATCTGGGCTCTCAGACTCCACTGAAACTTGTTTTGCATGAAGTAAAACAAAACATGTGGTTTTCTGCTGCACTCGTTTAAGCCCATGGGGTAAATCATGGACATAGGCAATGAACAAACATTATCTGCCTTGAAATGAACCTACAATTCTCCCCCTGGAATAACTTAGTGCAAATGTTTCCTGTTTAAAATGGAAAGAGCAAAAGGAAGAATTCCAGGCCTTGGACTTTTAGGACCCTATACTCCCCAGAGACTTTTTGCTTTAAAAACAGAACATTATAAAAGACAGGCACTCCCGGCTTCCCCCCGCTGCCCCTCTCCTGGTGAGACAGTCCAGACAAAGTGCTGAAGGGCCTGAAGCCACACTCTGAGATACTAAAAGGACTCTTAACCGCATATATCGAGACAACTGCTGTCTCTGCTCACACACCTACGCCTTGCAACAAAGCCTAATTTCCACAGCAGGCCAAGGAGCTGCTCCGTGTATTTCTGTAGGAAGGCTTGTTCACTAGTCAGTCCCATCACACTCAGCTTTTAACTCCTCTGTGTGTTAAAACCACACTTCCAATCATAAAAGGCTTCTGCAACGGTAGGAACTGCTTTGTGTCAAGCAGCAAACTGACAGAAACAAACGTCAAACCTACACCCATCACCTCTTAATACAAGGATAATGTTCAAAATCCTGTATATTACACTTTATGAGACGTTCTCATCGGCAGCTATCATCAACCAAATTCCTGTGGATCCACATCAAAAAAGGACTGAGCTTGGAACCTGATCCAGAATTCACTGAAGAGCCTGGTAGCTTTTGGACAGACCTCTAACTGCAAAATTGAATTACACCAAAATAACAAATTCTAGATTAATTGGTACCAAAATGGCTGTTGAGAACAGGACTGAGCCACCCGCATCATCTACTGAGCACACACCTCATCCCTCGACTCAGAGAGAGGTCTGGATGGTGCAGCGGAAGGGGGGATATGTTTTGCTATCCAGCCAGAAGAGCTGTTTCCAGGAGAGGTCAGCCAGTCCAGTTCTAGGTGACAGCGTGACACCACTGTCACAGAAGCTGTGACTGTGCAGAGGGCAGTGCACTCAAGCAGCTTTGACCTAGAACCGTGCAGAGAGGACGAGCCTGAGCCATCACAAGTGTGCCAGACCTGAGGCATGTACCCAAGCTGCTTGAGCTTGGGCCATCAGGTGCTTCTTTGATGCTACTTGGGATGCAAAACTAAATCCACCACTGGTTCAGTTACAGCTAATACTGTCTCCACCTGTGCAGACAAACTGCGGAGAGGAACATGCAGGAAGGTCAACATTCTTCTTTAAAAAATAAATATCCCAGCCTTTCACTCTTAGCACCAGTTTCCCTTCTCTGAGGGTGAAACACGCGTAGGTGGTATCATTCTCGAGCGTCTTCCCCAGAGTCAGGGCTCAGTAGCTGGGAGGATTGTTTGTACATGGAGACAAGGCTTGAATCCACTTGACAGGGATCCTTTAGGAAAGCCCTGGGAAGACAGAAGGTGTGTGATGTTTGTTAGCAGCCTTGGCAATAACAGAAGCAGTGATCTAACCAATGATTACCACAACTCTCATGAGTAAAACCTTGGGAAACCCTGGTAACTGCCCAAAAGGCTGCGCCAGGCAGCATGACCAGGGGGAAATTGCATGAAAAATAGCCTTGTGGCTGCCCCACACTCTCCACCCCACTTCCCCTGTGATGCCAGCGGGTGTCATGTGTGCAGATACACATGCTACGATGACGATGCTTTTCTTCCCTTTTATGACCGGCACAGCATGTTGAACCCGAGTTGTTTCCTGAGGGCTCGTTCTTCCCCACCCAGCAGCCACGTCTGGTGAAGTCTGTTCTTAGGGAGCGCTCACGGCAGAACCAACCAGCCTGAGGAGTCTCCATGAACTCCTGACGTGAGCCTCTGTCTGCATGCCTTAAAGTACAGGAAAAACCAGGCCTTCCCTCCCCAGGGGTGTCAAATTGACTATCAGGAAGTCAATCTTTTTAAGGTAGAAGAAACACCTACAGATACCAAGCTCTGGCTGCAGAAATGCTGTCACCACTGGGAGTAAGTCTGGGACACTGGGGGCAGTTCCCAGCAGGAGGAGCAGGGCTCCTCTGAAGCAACACCATTTTCACTTCAAGTGTATGCTGTTGTTTATCCTTAAAGAAATTGCCGTAACAACTCAAACCAAACGCTTTCTACCTGGCAGCCGCTAGTAGATGCTACGCTTGTTTCCTCAAGAAGCAAAACAATCTCTGTCTTTTCACTCAGCAGACACTGCCACCTCTGAGGAGGCCTTAATGAAATTCTTCTCCCCTCTTTCGCTGTTTTTGTTGGCTCCTGATGAGTTCAGAGTTCACAAGGCCATATCACACCTCCCAAGTGACCCACGGTTTGGGGGTCAAATCAATAACCTCAAGTGGAAAATCAGTGACCCAGGGGAGTGATCAAAAATCCACAAATTGGGTCAAGCAGGTCCAGCCACTCAAAAGGCCCAGGCCAGGAGCGTGCCCTCTGAGAGGACATGCTGAGGAGGAGCTGCTCTGACCGTCACCTGTTTTCCAGATTTTTGGCCAGTTGTTTGACCTGAGGGTCCAGTGAAATTAATGGCAGGCAGAAGGTAGGGAAGCTGACACAACATCCTGGGAAGGAACTGATGTCAGATCTCAAAAAGTGTTTTTGCTGATAGTTCAGCTCCGCTGGCTCCCACTGGAAGATGCATGACTGCTGTGGGTCCGGCTAAGAGCAGAGGCTGCTGCTGAAGGAAGCAGTGTAAGGGAAGCAGGCAGAAGCACCAGGTTCCAGAAAGGAGGAGTGAAACTGGTAGGGCAGGATGAAAGTGCACTCCTCAAAAATGTCATGGGCAAGGTCCCCCTTAAAATGTCCATTTTACTACCACTGAGGAAGCAAAATCTCACCTTCCCCTGCAGAAAAATTACACACACAGAGATAGCTGCCAACATGTTTCACCATATCACTTCATATGCTGGTTAGCAGCTGTACTGGTTTATCTTCTAAATGATTCACCAGGTAAGAACTGTGATCCATTTTGAGCTTTAAGAGCACAGAGTAGCCTTGTCCAAAATAAGCAGGTAACTTGTGACTGATGTTCAGTTAACAATACAGTGTTATTTTCTCTATGACAAGTAAAGCCTGAAGTAGTTTGTTTTTCTATCCCTGCTTTATTTATCTTCTGAGCACAAACCCATGCCCCCCAAACATCTAGTATTTTCTGGTTTTGCTGCAGAATTTTTAAATGCTTTTGGGTTTATTTAAAAGGAAACCAAAGGATTCAGAATACTTAAGAAAGGATCCTTTTATCCAAAATGTTATTTAGTCATTGAAGTTAAATGGGTATTAGTAGGTTTTAAAAAACCTAACTAAACCACTTTTTGCTTTCCTGCAGTCCCTTCATCCCTGTCCCCCCCCCTTTTTTTTAAGCCCCCATTTCAATAATTCTTCAGCTGTAGAGAATCTCACAGGGCAGACTGGCCTAAATACCTGATGCTTCAAAAAACAACCAGAAAAAGAAAATTCATTCCAGGTTTACTGTGTTTCACTGTTAACCCCCATTTGCAGGTCACCTTTAACATCAGCCATAAGACACATGCTTGGGTTATCTGAAAGGAAAGGAAAGCAAAATGACGGTCTGGCTGTTCACGCTGTGACCCATCATGTTGGGGGTTTGGATTTCATCATGACAAAGGGTTTTTCTTGCCTCTGTTCTATAGGGAGAATCACAGAGGTCACCCGCTTAGTACCTGGTAAAAAGCAAGGAAGGGAATGCTCTCTTCTTACATCACTGTCTCCTCCTCACTGCCAAGGGAGTATTTTGCAAGGGATATAATCTCACATGAAAAACTGACTTCTTACTTTGTCAGGGAGTACTTCTTGAAATAAACTTCAAAGACAGGCACAGACTAAGTGGCAAATAGAAAGCCCACATTTGGCTGCAGCCTCTTTCATGTCTAAGCAAGACATACAGAGACTCCGGGTGATGGCATCAGGCAGCACAGGCTGTGATTAAAGAACAGGAGAAAGCAGCAAGGTCCTATCTGTGTCCAAATTCTCACGGAAGAACTCTATTGTATGCATCATGATTGCATGCTGTTTGTTCTCAGCCAGGAGGATCTACTTTTAAAGAAGAAAGGAGAAGCTGATTTAAGAATTAAATTATGCAAACAACCAACTTTACAGTATCAAATACATTACACTGTGTCTTTATAAAGCTCTTCTCAACATACACTAAAAACAACTGACTGAAAAGACCACGTAGTCCCTATCTCTCCAGACACAGTACTAAAGACACCATAGTGCTGTTTGTAGTCAGTGGCACTAAGAACTTCCGTTGCTTAATATCCAAAGTGCATATAACTTAAAAATCACTGCAGGTTTAAAAAAAACCAAATCACTGCATGACTCTGAGCTTCATTAAAGTCTGCCTCTGTATCTTAATAGGCAAGATAATCCTATAACAAATATTCTTTGCTGTTTGAGCCCAGTATTTCCCATAGCTGATGATGGGTTTAGAAAGCCACTGGAAATCAAATCTGGTATCTTAGCACTGGGAAGAATCTGCAGCACAAGGAAGTGCTCAGTGGCTGCTGCCTTTGTGAGAGGCTTGTACCTCTCAGAAGAAGGCAGATGTCTAGCAGTGTCATACTAACCTCAAACACACCACACACAGATTATTTATGGGCTGAGCTGGTGGAGGTGCTTTCTTCTCCTGTTCTTTTATCAACAATACAAGGCTAAAAATCAGATAACATAAACGAATACAATCCCTGGCTCTCATGTAGCACATGCCATGTGGAGAAAGCTGTTCTGTTTTTAGTTTGAGGACTGTGTTTGGAATTCCTTCAGTGTCAGGTTTCTAGTTACCAGACCCTCATCCCTGGGCCAGGCACGACTGCGGTTGGACTGGATTAGCAGAACACTCTGCAATGTATATTACATAGCTTTGACTTCTATAGGCTTTGCAGTCCCATAAAAATAATGATCATATCATGAACTGCATTACTAGGGGGGAAAAATAAAGAGCAGAAAAATATCTCTGCCCCCTTTTTAAAGAATTCATATTTGGTTTGGATTTGGAGAAGGAGGGATTCACAGAAATTAGTTTGAAATTCAAGCAAGAGTACACTTCAGATGCAATGTGGGCAGGCCTGATTCGCTTCCCCTGCATGCAGTTTCGCAAAGTTTAACAGTGTCCTTCGCTGGCATGCACATAAGAGCTTGTACGTACGTATAGCTCTGCTCTCTCTGCAGTATTATGGCTTGGAATATTTAGAAACAAACAGCAAAAGAACCACAATCCCCGAAGGTAAGGGCATAGGCATGTTTGTATTACTCTAGTTGAAGTCTAGCCTTCAAGAGGCTGGAGAACAAAGTCCGTCATTGTTTGCAGAAGGTCACATTCTGTGAGATGTTGGGCTCTAGCAGCTCTCTAGACAGTTCTTAGCAATTGGAGACATTTAGGTGTCCCATTTGTTTGCACATCCAGGACCAAGCATAAAGTTTAGTCAGGTAGTAGGTTTCCATGCAGATAAGGAGGCTGCAGAAACAACTACTGAGATAGGACAACAGTAGTCTGACAGGCCTAAAAACTTTACTGTAAGATTACACAAGATTTTTTATGACAGCACGAACAGCCTATTTCACACACAAGCAAATTGATTGTCCTAAATCCCTAATGGAGCAAACTATGTCACAGATTGGTTAACATCAGAATTTAGATTGCCATTTAATTAAGCCCCCTCCCGTCAGCTGCGAAGCCTTAAAACACTGTGTTGTTCCTTTGCTCCAGCATTAGTTTATTTTCCACAGCAGATCTCAGACTAGCTTCTGATAATCCCATCCTGCAGGCAAAGCTCCCCTTTCTTTCCTTCCCTAAATCCAACCTACAAATATAGGAATTGTGATAATCAGGATTAAAACCCTCAAATCAACAGCAACAAAACCCCGAATATGCTAGCCAGTGCTCTATAAATGCCCAATAAGCATTCAAAACAACTAGTCCAATAATCCTTCCTACTCAATTCCTCACTTGCTTTGTTCATATGCTCTCAGGCATGGTACATCTCTTCTACCAGGAGGCATAAAATAAAGTAGCACCTATTGAACAAGACATCGCTATTCTGTGATCTCAAGCTTAAAGGGATCTTAAGTAGATTGGTACTTTAAGTAGCGAGTCATTACAACATGTGTCATTTCATATGTTACTCATTATTCAACACAACATAATACCGTGTGAGTCATTAACCTCTTGGCATTGGTAACCTACTCTCAATGCTAAGCAGTCATGCTTGTTGCTCAGGAACCCCCATGCTCTGTCGGGGAGGGACCTGGATGAGATTTTAAGGTCCCTTTGGTCTTTTGTTTTGCAGATCAGCAGGGGCTGAAAGCTCTTCCTATAGACTAAAAGAGTTCTTGGCCTTTGGTCTCTTGCATCACATTTCTGAGACGATGCTGGCCAAGTTACACTGAAGGGGAGAAAACTTCTTTTTTAAGGACGTATGCATCGTAAGCCAGCAAGAGAAGCAAATGTTTAAGCTTCTCAGCTGAATTTTGCATTTCAATGCAGACTCAAACCAATACCAAGAAGCACTGTTCCAGCACATGTGGGGACTCCCTGCCGCAAGAAGAGGCAAGAAGGCAAGCAATGAGCCGGGAGAGAGATGCAGAGAGGTGAGAGCCCAGCACAAAAGCCAGAAATACTATCCAGATCTCCTTGCCTCACCCTAACCTCTAATGCCTCTGCTGTTCTGGAGGTTATCATGGTAGATATTAAAGGTCCTGTGGTGGTTCAGGAGATTTTAATTTGATTTAAAAGAAATTCTGTTGCCATAGTCAAAATCCTTCTTGGGAAGGAAACAAACACACAGCTCAAGCTCCAGGACAGCTCCCCCCAAGCAAGGAAGGCTCCTCCCTTTGCCTATCCATTCACAGCACTACTACTCTCCGTGCCGTTTTTGTAAAGTGCTTGCAAAGACACATGAACCCAAATTCTATCCTGTTCCCATTTTTCATGTAAAATGAATTTTAACCATGGTGATTATTCAGCTGTACTGCTCAAATGATTTTCACCAAATAGTGAAAGTCATTAAAAGAACCTTCCTAAGTAATAACAACCTGGGCCCAGGTCTTTACTATTCAGCCGCTGGGATCTTAACACGCTGTCTGATCTTTAGCGGGCTAGTAAAAACCTGTAAGAAGTGGTTATTAATGTTATTACCAAGCTTTTAGACTTTTTTTTTTTTTAAGCATCACTCATTTAAATTAAAGCATTCCTTGCAGCATTTTCTCCCATTGCCATGATGAAGCATGGCTGTCAATTCTACCTCTGATGGCACAAACTGGGCAGTAAAACCATACTTCAGTAAAAAAGGAAAATGATTTTTTAAAATGATTGTAGCTAGTTATTTTTCCCTATATTTAATTTCTTTCTGGGTCCAGACATTCTGCTAAACTCACTGGGATGTGCCATTCTGTTTTTTCCTCTTTACCACAGGCGAAGATCAAGATCCGGAGAAGAACGACAGCTGCTTTTGGGGGGCAAGGGAGACCTTAAAAACAAGCAGCTCTTTTTTTCTTCAGGCAGTACTTCAGTCCCCATTGTTCCCCTACTGCTCATGTACTGATTTGCTCCTAAACAGCAAACAGCCTGTAACTACATTGTACCCCCACCCCCCCATATTTTCTTTTGTTAGAACCATTCATTTCTATAGAGGCATTAGATTATAGATTTCCTGGCTTGCCGCACTCCATTAAGCACACTCTGGTAACCACCCCTTTTCCATCCAGCCATTAAACACCACCTTTAATAATTGAGATTTAAAGGCTCAGGGCATGATAAACAGCTGAAGTTACAACTTTACAGCTGCCTCTACAGAACTGTGTAAATCTCCAGATTTGGATAGGCAAATAAGTTAATTAGGCCTGCATTAAGTCACAAACTTTGCGGGTGCTCCGACAGCAGACGTCTTGAAGTCGAGCTGTAAATAACAAGGGTCAAACCCTTCAATCCCACTGGGCTAGGAGAGACGGAAACGTCCCACCCGGTGCCCAGAGTGCAGTAGCACTGGCTGCAGCTGCTGTGACTTGCAGACGGCCACGAGTGCCCTGCGCCGGCAGCCCATTCCAGCTGTGTTTACGCTGGCTTCTTCCTTAGGAGCTTCTACAGTTACACGAACATCAGTGCAGCTGCAGCAAGCGCAGCGACGGCTGACTGGACACGCTCTACCTGCTGCCCGTCATGGAGACAACCCCTGTTTTACCACCCTGCGTGTCCGGCCTGCCAGCACAGAGGATGCCCTTCCGAAGCAGGGAAGCTCTGCCAGTTGTGGGGCTGAGCGCAGCTGACCCCTGCCCCTACCTGCGGCTGAAAAAAAGCTAAGGGGATGCCCCCAAGTCACTGCTAGCCAGTTCAAAGCTGGTGAGATCGAGCTGCAGGCCACTGGCCTCTTTAGAGACGTGGGTAGCAAGAGGTTAACCTCCAGTCAAGAGGCCCAAGTGCCTGTGCTCCACCTCTGCATGAGTTATCTCCCTGTTGCTGGATTTAAAAATACTGTATGCAATTAACTGTTATCAGGCTGTTAAGCAGTGTGCTGAAGTGTGAACCTCGCATTCAATTGTTTCCTTTATTTACAAAGTCCCTACCATTCTCTGAGGCGGCAGCCTGGGACAGGCTGTTGACTTGCTCAGATGAGGAGGGTTTAGCGCACCAGATTCTGGTAGCAGAAACAGGTTCTGGAGAGGCGAGACACAGCCGTGAATCTGCTCGGTTCCTCAAACACCCCCTCAACGCGCCCTGCAGAACAGCTGTGTGTGAATGACACACGCGCCACCGCTAGCACATACATCACTGTAATGTTGCTTCGAGGCCTGAACCACACAGCACAGAGGAAATGCACAACACGGCTCCCAGCCACTGTCACCCAGCCTTACAGGCGGGCATAGGCAAGAGTTTTTAATCCTACATATAGCACTAACTTTACTGCCGATAGATACATACAAGCTGTGTGTTACATCCACAGATGAAGACAATCAACTGCTGACTTTCATGCACTTCTGTGCTCAGTTCTTCTCCTTCCCCTTTTAATTTGCTGGACTCTCTTTCATTAAGAAAAGCAAATCCGGAACCCAGCGGACATCGTGCTAGACCACACACTGGAGATGGGAGGACATGACAACAGGCAAGATGCCGCATCCCCCATCTGCAAGGCCCAGGTTTGGCTTCCCGGAAACCACGGCTCCCAGCACCTTTTCTGTGACTTTCCCCTCCTGGCCTGGCTACCGTGCCCTTCTTTCCTTTCTTCCCCAGCAGCACCAGCCCAGGCAATGACTGCCAAGAGAATGAGATGACATGAGACATCAACAGATCTATGTGATCTGCTTCCATGCATTCCTGGTCTGGGACAGCACCATGCATCCAGCAGGACTTAACCAGCATGCTCCCTGGGCATGCAGCATCCTCTGCTCCTTGGGAACCAGTGCTGTCATCAACAGCCCAGATCTATGTGCATCCCCCCTCAACACTTGTAATAGAGGAGATATGTAGCTTCTAAACAAATTTCTTCTGTGCCATCTGCACACCATGCTGCATGCCAGATGACAAGATAAAATTTGCAACAGCAAAGTTCTTGGAGCACAGCAACCTTCTAGAGAGCAAGCACAGCCTGTGGCAACACAGTCATATCATCTTAGTCATGTACCTAGAACAGAAGACATCGGGATGCTGAAGCTGAAAGACGGAGCACACATCAGAAGACAGAAAAAAATGCTTTAAAAACACACCAAAACACTTTATCCTGGAGCGGTGGGAAAGCAGTGCCAACAGCTGAGAATCAGTGACAGCATGGCAGCTGGAAGACAGGGGCAAGCCAGTACTGAGATAAAGAGAGGCTTTGGACAGCACCACCAGCAGACTTCAATTTCTTTTGAACACATGTGCATTGTGTCAGAGACTACCACGTGCAATAGTCTTATGTGCAAGACAGGATGCTGTCAGTAGCTTCATCTTAGGTCATGATGAACACCACCACCACAATCAGAGAGGTACCCCTACGGCACCCAGGGGGGCTACGACATGCCATCAGTGAGAAAAAGAGAAGCAATAGCACTTCTGGAACTGAACCTGGCAAGAACCTGGCAAAGATTCCAGACAGCATGCCTCAATTAGGCTGGGAGGAAAAAAAAATTAAATAAAAACACTCTAACTTGAAACAATCTTTTACATAATGAATCAATCAAACAATTATCTTTGCTCTAGTATGTTCAAATCAAGGGAATCATCACTGAAAATAACAACCAATTTATATAGCTCATTTAAAGCCACAATAAGCTAGGCTGCTGATTCACTAATGAACAATAAAGGTCACTACTACAATATCATTCCAAGTATTTTCAGATTGTGCTGTGTGATAGACTTGAAGTGGCATGTTCATAAAAAAACCACATCAAGATACTCTGCAGAGGGAAGTAAAGATGAAGAGAGACCTGTGCTCTGCCTAGGTACCAGACTGAGAAGAGGGAATAATTTGACGCGACGAGGAACTTTGTGTCCCAGACTCATCCGGCCTCAGCCAAAGCCTTGGGATGTCAATAGAAGCATTTCAATGAGCTTTGGATTAGGCTCTTGTGTAGGAGAATGGTATCTGAAAGGGGAGGAGAGGGCAGGGAGAGAATGAGACATCTGTATCCTGGAATGAAGTCAGGAAGTTAAGGACTGACAGCCTTAGACACAGCAAATAAATAGCTCGAATACTAGATGTGGGTTGCTGAAATGCCTCACTCCACGTGCAAACATTCCTTTTCAATTGTGTCTTTCAGGTATTCTGAGAAAAGACTAATCAAAATAAAGTTAACTTATTTTTTACTTCTTGAGTTCTCATGATCTAGAGGGGGCTACGTATATGCAATCATATAGGAATGCGACATTCTAACACACCCCAGCTACACGGCTGTAACATCTACGATCAGTAACAGCGTCGCAACTGGGGCAATGCAGCAG
Organism: Eurypyga helias; assembly: GCF_000690775.1. Classification (NCBI taxonomy): domain Eukaryota; kingdom Metazoa; phylum Chordata; class Aves; order Eurypygiformes; family Eurypygidae; genus Eurypyga; species Eurypyga helias. Next base: position 37,210 of record NW_010251205.1, read on the forward strand.
AGTGTGCCCTAAATTGCAGCATCACGTCTCTGACTATTACCCAAACCAGATGCTTCAGAGGAAGCTGTAATTAGTGGACAATTAACAGTTTGCACAGGCCTTACAGCACAAAAGCAACCTCTCCTTTCCTCCCCAGAAGCTAACGAACAGAAGCAAAGCGACTACTGGGCTAAGCCCAGATTTGCAGAAAGGTGCAGGTTTCAGAAACACAAGACACCTGATGGCACATCCGTACTTGGAGATGCTGATGTAAAAATCCCAACAACGATAATATTTAACCTCGACAGTCCTAGTATTTGAATCCCATAGGCAAAAAGCAAAATGTAGTAGAGAGAGCCTGTGGTGAGTTGAGAATGACGTCTTTTCCAAACCTTAATGTTAAATCTTTAATGCAGGCTTAGGTTCCTCTTTAATGAAAATATGTGTAATTCTACTTCCACTAAAATGAGATTTTCTTTGAAAGAACTTTGCAGCATTTCAAAGGCCCCTCTTTTTTTTATGATCAAAAAGTAAAAGGGAGAAATTTCGTATCCATATCATATCAAGCAGCTACAATATAACTCATTACTCAAGAAGATTCTAAGTCAGAAAAGCACAAAGCAGCTATACTATTCTGATGATGCAAAATGGTCTCTGTATACTAAAGGCCCTTGAAAAACTTAAAAAACTTGTGGTATAAACTAGTACAACTGAAAATGAAATGTCTAAGGAGGAAAAGACCAGGGTTAAGGATTCTGTATTGATTTTATTTTTTTCTCCACATTGGAATTAAAGTGATTTCAGCTGGAAGCCAGAATTACAGATGTAATTATAATTTCCATTTATATTTTTAGACTGTGTACAAAGAAGTGTGATAATGGACAGCTGAACATTTTCCATTGTCCATTAAAAATGAAATGTTTCTGATGAAATCTCTGTAAGACCAAGGACCACTGCAGTAATCTCTCAATAACAGAGCTTTCTTCAGCTGCTTGGTGACAAGAGAGAAGGGAGAGCTGTCAGCCCTTCACACAAAGAAATCAAACCAAAATGACATTAAGGTTGTTATTCCCCTCAATAATACTACAGAGATTTCAAGTTAAGATCAGTAACAAGTCTCTTCAAAGAAAAAGATTATTCATTAAATAACCTTTCTTGATATTATTTACAGGATATTTAACAAAAAGCATTGCTTTAAGGCAACATTAAGGAGGCATTATTTAGACCACAGAAAGTGCAGGAATTGAAAAGTGAAATTTCTCCAAGTACCACTGACTGTCTGCCATCCTTCCCCCATGCTTTACAGTGCACGTTTAAGTCCAGGTTTCCTGGAGGTCTCCGATAGCTAGGCAAATGATTGCTATTAAAAAGCAGAATGTATTCAGGGTAAAGGAGGTTGTTAAGTGCTCTGATGGATCTGGGCCTAAAAATTCACGTTGTAAACCCCAACTCAATTTCAACCAACTAATTGAATTCATCTTTTTTTTTTTAATTCCCTTTAGTTTCAAACCTATCTGCTCTGTGCTTTCTACCATAAAGCGTGGTGCAGTTGGTACTGCAGCACAGCCTGCGAAGCCGAGCTGCTTCCACTCGCCATTCCAGAGGGGGCTGCAGCACACCACACGGTAAAGAGATCCTTACAGAAAATCCTCAAAACTAGCACGGGTATATTCAGGCAGCCTAAATTCAGCTTAATTCCCCAGTCAGTGAGAAACCCAGATGCCTTCACAGACCCCTACAAAGCTAATTAGAGGGCTACCAGAAGTCGAGTCAGCCAGCAAGAAACAGTACACACAGCAAAGCCACACAGGCTTTCTGAGCATGGCTACTGGGAACCTTAAAGCTTTTAACTGATTTTGGAAAACTCTAATTGCTGAACATACAGTTGTAAAGTATGTTTGCTGTTTGAGGATCGCTGGAAGAAAGTCTGTAGTATGTCCTTTCTTCTGCTCGTTTCATCCCAGCTATTGTTTTCGGTGGTTAGTTTCAGTTCAAGAGCCTATCACTATTACCTCTTTAAGAAAGCAAAACAAAGGGAAAAGCTGTGACCATACCATGCTTCTAAAAATACATTCCTTTTATACTGAAGACATCTCAGTTTCTCAGCAAACAAATGTTCCTTTTCTTTAAAGCATAGCATCTCAGATCAAGCCTAAATTCATAACGCAAATGCTAAATGAGGGATCAAAACCTGGCGACACATGTGGACGTACAAGAGTACGGTAACACCTAGATCCAAGCAAAAAGCCATTCACATGGATTATCAACTGTGAAATCCTGCCGAGATTGGTTTTGCTTGCCAGATTTTATCATGATCTACAACAGACTGCTCTCCAAGTACTTTCCTTCACCTGGAAAACAAAGGCTATTTTTCTTCTTTAAATGAAGAAAAGTGGCAGATACTCAATATCCAAGGGCCCCCGTTGGCTTGGGGTTTTACTTGATAACCTGGGCTGTGTTTCATTCACACATTCACTGTCCTCTCTGGCTGGAACTGGCTGCCAATTTCCAAGGTGCTGTCTCAGACTATCTAATCTACAGATCCAATCTCCTTGCTGAATTACATCTGGAGTGGAACAAAAATGGCAGATAATTCACTTTCTATTAAAGTTAACGCTCTTGTCTTCTTGCTTCCCTGTATGTTATACAGTGAACACGTTTGCATGTTCTGCTCTGTTTTCTCAGCTGTTGCAAGCACGTGAGCTATCAATTACCCTGTGCACCGAGAGAGGATGGCAACTCGAGGAACACCTTCCAGTTCACATGCCTCCTCGCTGCTCCAACATTTAAACGAATCCTGTTGGGCAAGAGGCCTGAAGCAGAGATTCCTTAGGCACTCTCTCCCCCACCATTTCCCCCCCTCACTGAAAGGTTTATCAGAGCAGAAATACTCTTTAAAACTAGTATTTATTCCAACAGCTGTAGGATCCCATCTGCTCATGCCAAAGAGAGTGCAGAATTAGGGGAGGCCACAGCGATACCAGACAGAAGCCAGCAGAAGGTATGAGTTCCGTCAATGTCTCTATAGCAAGATTAAGTTAGGTTTGGCACACAAAGCTTTTGAGTACAGAAAGACACTAGCATACTGCAAAGATGTGGGTAAGTTTTCAGCATATGCATTATGGTATGTTATATATTTCCAAAATAAAGCTTTCTGGAAGTCTGGCTAGTGGCCTGTGTACTATTTAACACCAACCACACGCCTACAATGTTTTGCTGGCATGTTTCTGGCATAATCATGACATCTTCACCTGCGGTAGAGGTGCTCAATAGCTTATGCAGATTTTCCAAAATAAGCATCAACAAAAGAACAGTATCACTGTGCATCTTGTGCTTTGTTCGTGCCATATTTTAAAGAACTATTTTAGTAGAAAATTTTGTACAGGTGCTAAGTGACAAAATTAGTGCTAATTTACATAACTATTAAATGCTAGAACAATGCAATCTTTTCCAAGCCTGGAGATGAGGGTAAAGATTATTAAGAAAGCAGGAATTAATTTCTCTAACAGGGTACCAAGTAGAGTTTTAGATCCATGCTTGCTCTTAACAAAGTTACTGGTCCATAACCTCTAGTGATCTGAATGTTTGCAGCTCTTCAACAACTCTGAATTACGTTCGTTTTGAAGTTCTGCTTTTACTTCACTTATATCTGTGGTAAGATGGGATGGGGTGGAGAAGAACATACCAGGCTGACCCAGACAGCAAAGAAATGAAGGAATATGCTCTAACAGTGATTGCATTTCAGTCTAAACCTACTGCTGACTGCAATTGGCAGGAACGTGTCCATGGATTGCAGTGCTTCTGGATCAGGCTCGTATTAGCTTGTACAACGTTTCTTGCAGAATAAGGTGTTTCTCAACTTGGATCGACATATCCAAAGTGTGACTTTCTAAAATGTCATAGTAGAAAGGCCTTAGGCGATTATATGGGCAAGGTTGGACAAAACCCTCTAGAATTTAGAATATTCTCTTGATATGTGTTTAAGAGACTTCTGTGCGGAGAAATTAAATATGTCACCTACTTATGAAATGGAAGCACTTTGGCTGCCAATTGCATGAGCTGTGTTGAAACAGCTGCTCTAGCAACTGTTTTTACTATTAAATTCTTCAGTGATTCGCTTAATCCCAAATTAGATACCTCTTTCCTTTAATCACCAGTTTATATAAAAGCTCTCTCCTCACAAGGCAGGGTTTCACCAAGGATAACAAACAACTACAGGTCTGCTTAAAGTACTACCCTCATGTTTCTCTACGGTTTGCATCTCCCCCACCCTGCTGCTTATTTCTCGGTGGGTGGCACACTGAGGGCTCATGACTGTCCCCTGTGCGTTTGTGAAAGAGCCCAGAACTGTATTTCAGTTCTTAAGATTTCACAGCCTGTCATTACCTTGGAGCATGCAATTAAGACTGTACACATACAATTCACTTTGCTACTTTGTCATCATAAAATCCTTTTCTCTGACTATGTACACAGGAATACCTATAACTGACTCACTTTAAACAGCCTGCTATTAGAAGCTTGCAACTTGCCATCATGACACTGCAACTGCCTTGCTCTTGTTAACGTCTTTCCTGTTTCCCCCCACCCCGAGCTTGATTTTCAAAGATTGGATGGAGACAAAGGAATTGGCTGGATTATGGACAACTAACTGCAGCCTGCCTCTGAGCAATGGGGACCATTGCAAAGCTGCTGTGTGCTCACAGGAACCTAGCTGAGCTGTGATAGAACATACAGGAGGTTCATGCACAATGCCGAGAGAGCTGCAGGAAGCTCCCTCAAAAAATCCTCATCCAACACCCTCAAAAATCATATATATTTCCACCCGATGCTGTTGGCTTCCTACATTTCTCCTTTGTTTGCTGTTTTTAAAGTATGTTTGCAGAGAACCACCTTTCAGCCATACCTCCAGACCTATTTATCAAGGCCAAGAACTGCAGTGGAGTTGTCTTATTTTACAAAGCACTTTCTCACACAACGAAAAACTTACTTCTTCACCGTTGCAGCCTAGAGTCCGCACTTTTTGATCCATTCTGAATTATATCCCAACATAAGCAGCAACATTTTTATTCCAAATATCTGTACCTATAAAGCAGCCAGCTGAGCTTCCCAGCCTGTCAGTCTCCTGAGCAATTTCAATATCCACCTCAACAATGCAATGGATGTATTTGCATTTTGTAGCACACAGCTTATTCCCCAGGTTTCACTCAGCACATCACTCTGTTGATGTATTCTATGGGATATATGCTTTTGTTTTTTAATTTGATCATCTTCTTTTTAATTTGCATTCACTTATCTTTTTTCCACAGATCCTTCATCTCAACCTAACCATTTTGTACTGACACTTCTTTCTTTCATTAATATTTTGTTCCCTAACAGTTGTTTTGTTCTTTTACTCACTGGAGGCATAGCTAATACAGCTTTCTTTTCTGAGACTATGTCTCCACGACTTCATTAAACTTTATAATATTAAATTCAAGACCTTTTGTGCAAAGATAGTTTTTTCCTCCATCTCTTCTATTTTTAAGCTGAATCTGGTGCCCTTAGTTTGAGTAGGAGGTTTTTATGCAAGGCTATACACTAAAATCCATACCAGATCCATGTTTTTTGTGAATGTGACACTTGAAAGTATTTTTATTTACTCGGCTTGTATCTCCTTGCAAAAAGGCTGGCTGTTTAGTTTCAAAATATTAATTGACTTTTAAACTATTCCATATTGCATTAACTGGCTTTTGGCTACAAGGAGTCAACTGACTTACTAGAAAAACTGACAAAACCTGTCCCTGTCTGGTTCCTTCTGCACTTCCAAAGTATTCTTCTGGGACATCTAGCTTTTAGTGTTGCGGGTTTGTTTGTGGTTTTTTTTTTTTTTTTTTAAGCTATGTCCCAGTTGCTGCAGACATTTTCTTTAGTTATTCCCATGGAAATTACAGAGGTGGCCTGCCAGCCACAATCCATGATTTGATGTAATGAACCTTGACCTTTTTGACTTTCTAAAGTATATTTTTTCAGTATTAAGGCTTAATTTGGCTTGGATAGAGGCATTCTGTTCATTTCAAGTGATATTTGTATTTTATTACAAAGCTGGAGGTTTGTTTTACAATCAAATCTCCTTCCTTTTGAATTCAATGTAGAGATTTCTGGAATCATGATCCTGTTTACAATTTTCTTTCCTCCTTTCAGCCAGTCTCAGAGAAAGACACAAGACCATTTTATGAAACATCGATAGTACACTGACCCTTTCCTACCAGTTCTGCTTTAATGCCCGAGACTCTCCCTGTAGAAGGTATACACCGGTTATTTATGAACTTTGCACGTTTTTAGATACAATACACAAAGAAAAAGCCTTCAGAGTTCACATATGACACTGAGCTGATATCAGTACCACGGCACCCTGCAGAACAGCAACCGAAACTCAGGTAAAAGAGAACACGTTGCAACAGAGCAGTTCCAGCTTTCTGCTGCATGTACAGATCACAGACCCTGTGTCCCGCTATGGATTTGGACTACGTCCTTCTTGAAATACGATGACTTCTCTGACCTCTCAGAGACACTGGGCAGCTTCCACAGCAATGAGCTTTATTATCTTGCAGACTTAAGCAAAGTTAGTTAAGCAAATCTTAAAACTGTTTGACAATGGATTTAAGCTAATGTTTAGTGAGCACATCAGCTTGGTTCCCAAGCTTATGCTCTAGCAGGTTAAGAATAATCTTTTTTCTTTGCCTATATTTCATCTTGGCTGGTTTATTGCAATGTATCTTGGAGGTCCTTCAGTAGGACCAGCATTTCCATTAAAACTGATTCTAAATTCATCTGCCAGGACTTAAAGCCCAACTAAAACCATACACATATTTCATTTATAATGAGATCACCACAGTGGAAGATACAGACAGATAAGATTTTGCTGTATTTTCAATGAAAGTACAGCTGTCAAGATAAAAATCGTATTTAAAAAAATATCCATGAGTTACTGATATTACTTTAGATGATTAAAACAGAAGAGAAAGTTAATAATCAAGTATCCCATAGAATATACTGTTTGAATATAATTTATATTTCACATGACTAGGATGATTAAATTAGGTGGGCCATTCATGTTTGCGCCCTGCTTAGTTCCAATCCTATTTAAGACTCCAAATTATCAAGTCGTCTTAGTTTTGCAGTTATGCCAGGAGAATATTAAAAAAAAAAAAATTACATTGAAATCTAAAAAAGACCGCTCACAATTGGTTCTCAAATCTTTCTTTTGACCCTCTTCCCTTAATTTTAATCAGAATGAGAAATGGGGAAGATACAAACTTTTTTCAGCTACATAGACCTACAAAATATTTTCCCATCACCCTGCCCTTCACTGTTTCTCGTCACTTTGGGGGGAAGCCGCTCTGGGTATTACTAAATACACTGTGCATTATATTATGCACCAAAGGTTAATAGGTTTGCTTTGAAACCCTATAATAAATGGTCAGTACCAGGGTTTCATAGACAGGCTATGACTTCGGTGATTCTGGACCAGATTGATAGATTATTTTGCTGCTATTAAAGTTTTGGCAACCCCTCCCCCCTCCATTTAAGAAAATATATCTGCAGATGCTCTTTTTAACCAGGTGAATGATGCTCTAAGTTAAACAATGCTCCAATGCAGCAGTGGCATTCCCTGCGATACCTGCAGTCTGCATCAGCATTGCCACCCCTCTGCCTGCCATAAAGCACAATTTTGGGCTCAAAAAAAAGAAAAAAGGAAATTCAGTATAGCCATATCATGAAGTCAACTGAAGAAAGGAACAGCGGAAACTGAGAGGCAGACTGTTACGAAGAGGTGACTAAGCACAAAGAAAGTCCCTGGAAGATAACTTGGCAGAACAGCAGCGGTATTATGGGATAGAGCAATACTGTCACTGTTGCCGAGAACCACTGTGCTACCTGCACCCACCATGCAGGTAGGTCACCCCCAAAAAGCAACCACAACATCCATCATGTGACGGTGATAACCAACGACTGCACTGCTGAGTCAATGCTGTGTCTCATACTGTTAGGTATCAAGGAGGAATGCAAATTAAGTATACAAAATAAGAAGGGAGACAGATTTTTTGCAACATGGGGTGGAATAAGTCAAATCAAAGTGATTTCAAGCAAAAAACCCAAACCCACACAAACCACAAAAAACCCCAAACCCCAGTGATTTAAACCAACAAGCAGGGAATTTTGATTTAAATAATTGATTGTAAACCTTGATTTTTCATCTGTGCTCCTTGGTTAGTCAATTCCTATAGGTTGGGAATGCTCTGACAAGTTGATTTGCAGCTAATTATAATTTGCACTAAAACTGTGATTTTTTTTTTTTGTTAACCAGGAGAATACACTATATATATATTTAAGTAATGTCAGTATATTAATTTCAGATTCTGCTAGACAGTGGTGAATGATGACTCTGAATTTAATAGACAATTAACTTTTTCTTGTGATTTGTGTCAAGTCACTTTCTGATGACATTTTTGGGATTCAATTAAATTGCAGAAATCCTGCATTTTGAAATAAACTTGGTTAGCAAAAAAGGCAAGAACAAGCTAATGAAATGTGCTCAGTAACCCATTCCTTCCGTTTGAAAAACCTCACCTCTTTGTGACATAGGTGTTACAGAAACTTTGCTCTTGATCCAAAGAGTTGGAAATGTTTTTGACTCAACTCTAGAGGCTACCTCATAAATTGACTGCATCGAGACTGGTCCCTTGAGTCAATGACTAGAGGGTCTTTTCATGCTCTGGAGTGTAAGACCTAAGTGCTTAATCTCTTTAATTTATTGGTAGGGAGGTTAAAAGATAACATAAATGATCACTGCATAGAAATACTGAAGGGAAGGCATTTTTCAGGCATGGCTCTTGAAATCTAGCAGAAAAAATATTTACCATAGTATCTAGAAACTGAAACTGGGCAATTGCAGACTTAGGGGAAAAAAAAAAGGCATAATCTTTTTAAATGGTAAATTAATTAACCTCTGAAGAATGTCATGAATTCTCCACAACATGACATTTTAATTCTAGGTTAGGTGCTTTTGTAAATAGTTTTATAAAAGTAATGCGATCAAATTGGATCAAAATTGAAACTTAGTTTGATGCAGAAATGTAGAAGTTCTTGGAGGGCTCAGGCAAGGTGATCAAAATTGTCCTTTCTGGCTTCACACCTTGAAATGGAGGAGTTACTGCCTTAAGAAGTGCAAGTTGCAGAGTTAATTGGAAGAGAAGCTTCCAGCATGGCAAGATCACGTGCTGCCACTGTACTAATTCCTTGAGACATTTGCAAGTTCCCCAGTTTCAAGATGCAGTTTGCTCAGCTGCCTCTCCCAGCCACAGCAAGCCATTTTTCCATGCTAGCAGTTATTTTCTAATGCTCTTATTGCCTTTTCGGCCCCACCTTCTTCTCAACAAAAATGCATGTTTTTCAATAATACAAGGGTTCCAGAGGAAGACTGGAGTATTCGTTTTCCTTTGGAATCAGCATTTCTTACCAGTAAGATGGCTGAGCTTTCTGATGTACACTCTTCATGTCACCAGTGTCCCGTCTCGGTGTCTGACAGTCTGCTTTTGGTCACAGCCAGCTTTTCCATCAACACAGAAAAGAACGTGTCCTCGAACACGAGATTTCTCCAAACAAGGCTGCCACTGGCAAGGCTGTGATTTACATTAAGACAGACTTCCATAAAAGCAAGCTCAAAAATAAAACTATGAACTAACAGAGCAGCTTCAGCTTCATATCTGTTCCATAGCTCCATCAGGAAAATATTCTGGATTACACCAAGAAAACAAACATTAAAAATAGTTTAAAAAATATAAATGTTTTCCTGGCTCCCACACCCTGACCTGCTGCTCTTCCCAAAAGAAGAGGCTAAGAGATATAAGAATCAAGCCATTCTCCTCCTAAGCAGGAGGATTTAACATTGCTTAATGCTCCTACTCAGCACTACTTAGCCCTAGCCCCAGGGTAACACGTAAGTATTGAGTGCAAAGAACTGTATCTCTCTTGCAAAGCCTTCCATTCTGTCTTTCCCACTTTGTTGCTTTTCAGCAGACAGAACAGCACGATGCAGTGTGAGATGAAGACTTGCCACTCTCCTGCCACAGCCACTTATCATCTAATTTCGATGTTTGCCTCTGTAGACATTTCCAAACCAAGTCTACAGACTGGCATTATTTTACCTAGAACCTTAACTACATAACTCAGCTGGCCACTCATTAAGCTGGTCACATACACAGGTTCCTCCAAAGGCTGCTGCCTCCTGTTTTCAGCTTTTAATTAAAAATGTAACCTTACACAGGAACAGATCCTCCACTCAAAGGCAAAAAGGCCGTCACTGAGCTCTGTGAGCCTGGGACAGTGGATGTGGTGCTGCATCTACTGAAAAGGCAAAAGCACACTTGACTTAGCTGAGTTCCTCAAATACACTTAATGCAGACTTGTATCACATGAATTTGGCCCTTAATATCTAGCCTTAAATAAGCAGCATGAGACAGAAAAATACAAAACAAAAGGGCAGAGCAGTAATCACGTCTGAAAGCTCAGATTTTTACAATCAGCAGCAGGTAGTTGGGATGCTGCTGACAATCTGACTTCCAGTTCACGCAGGATGCGTGCCTTTGCACAGGAAGCAAGAGCGCCTTAGAGGCACCAGACATTCATAAAGCTGTTTGGCAGGTGATCATTCCTCCCTCTTGCCCAGTGGGGAGGAAAACTGAAGCTCTCTTACTCAATTTGTCCATGCCCACACATGCTGGCATGACTCCTGCTGGCTTCCAGGTAAGCAGAACAGTTTCAGTGTGTAGGTCCCAGCTACTCTTGACCGGGCACAGATCCCCTCCTCAGCCAGTCAAACTGGCTGCAGTCCAAGTGCCTTCCTCTCCTTCTGCATGTGTGCCACACCACAGCGGCAGGCAAAGGTCATATCCTCCTGGACTGAACACGATATTGCAATAAGAATCTGTTTCCCAGCTTCTACAAGCCTCCTCTGAAGCCTCTTTAAGCATCTCTTACTCAATTGGACTTAAACGGCTAAGTACACAGCATGTCCATACCAAACGCAGCTCAGGGGCTTGACCAAGATATGGATGGGACAAGGAGGGGAATAAGGGCAGGAAACAATGAACTAATACTAGAATGCTGGGGAGAAGGAGGCTGCTCCTTGAGGAAATACTACCTCTGTATTTCTTTCTACCTTCCTATTTCTTTCTCTTTTTTTTAATAATGCCGCCCACTACAGTATTCACGGATCCTCCACTGAGAGTAGGTTGGCAAACGGATGGTTTTTACCTGGATCCCTCCATACTCCTGGGCAGTCAGCCATGAGAACAAAAGAAATCCCTCATTTCCATTAGTGGCTGGCAATGAGGCTGCATCCCCTTCTCCTGGATTCAGACTTCACTGTAGCAATCTAGTCATTTGTGACTGCCAGGGCTTAATTACTGCAGTAACATGAAACTGGAAAACTTACAAAACCTGCCATGAAAGGCAGCAGCCGATGGCTGGACTGCAGGCACACCCAAGGGTGCGCCGTCCCAAAACTCTGCTCCTGCCAGGGTGGAGCCCCTCTGGAGACAGGGCAATGGCACGGCTGGCGTGCGGCAGTGCCAGCGTTCGGGTCAGGAAGCACACACAACCCTGCTCGAGTGCAGGCCCTCTCACTCTCCAGCATAATCTTCTTAGGCACTGAGAGGAATGGCATTCTTCACATGGGTCTTCAAAGCTTATTGAATGTTTGGATGACTTCCTAAATGGCGAGTCCCAGCCAGCTAAATACTCAAACCTGTCATAAGAGCTGGAGACTCATGTTTCCATCAAGTTAAATGGAGGTTTTGGGAAGAACACTGCGAAATTCATGATCTGATTCAGACAGACTTACTTCTTTAAGAAAAAAAACACAACACAAACACAGGAGCAATGCACACACCTAGGGATGTGCTGAGGATGCAGTGAGTTTGAAAGGAACAGGATAGAAGGAATACAGAGAACACTGCTGCATAAAGCAAGGGCACGTCTGCATCTGAACTGTTGTGCTCACTTCTGGTCACCCTCCCTTGAAAGGAATACCGGTGAAATAAAAAGAATTCTGGGTGATGGAAGTCACTTTGGTGGGAAATTTCCATTTTATAAAGACTGAAAAAATAAGGCTGATTAGCTTGAAAGGAAAATGAATAAAAGGAGACATGATACAGGAATATGAAAATTGCTGTAGAGACTTACACTGGGCACCAACTGCTCATTTATTCTTGTAATTCACAAGCAAGTACTCGACAAAATTTAAGTTTAAAATAGATTAAATAGAGTATGCATAATTAAACGACACCTAGCTAACCTGCAAAAATCACTGCTAAAAACATGACAGGAGACATGAGTGTTGGAGGTCTACGAAAGAAGATGGCTATTTACCCATGAGAGTCAGTCAGGAAATACGTACAGGGGTCACTGCTGGAAAACCATTTACTGCACAGGATGAACTTCCAAAATGATGGCTGACAGAAACACTGTTTGAAGGCAGTAACTCAACTACAGACATATCCTTTGGTTTAGAAACCATGTACATTAAAAATGCCTACAAATATCCAATAATACCTTGAGACAGCCTTTATATATTGGTTACCAAAAGTAAGCTATTCTTTGTATTTTCATCTGGAATTGGACACAGCATTACATATTTATCAATCAATCTCCCCAGGGACACCTTTGGATGTAAACAGCTCAGTGGAAAAAGCAGCAAAAAGAAACTATTCACTGATTTCCTAAATGCCAGCATTACGTCACAATGAAGAATCTCTTCTTGCTTGTAAATAGCTGTTTCTGCTTTGCTTTTACAAAACATCTTGCCTGTAGGTCCAAGAAGTGGACTGAGCAACCCCTCTAAGGTCTTTCCTAGACCTCTAATTCTACATGAGGAATAATTTTCTGTTTATGTTTTCCTCCCACTGCTTCCCACTCTCTCTCTTCTAGCATCTCCTCACTCCCCTTTCTGGCTTGCTAAATCTTACACTCTGCTATTAGAACTCCCATAGAAACGGGACTGAAATCTCTGAAAAGCTTCCTTTTTGTTACACTCCACTGGTTTCAGACTAGAATTACTCTTCATTGAGTTGATAAGGATTAAAAATTAAAAAAAGCCCTCAGAGAATTCATTCTCATTTCCACAGCGTTCAGTTAAAGCACAGAGAGGCTGTACTGGAACAAGACTGCTAGTCAGGCAGTCCTTGCAGCGACAGTGGGACTTAGCAGCTGTGGCTGCTGTAGTGGAGGCTTTCCACAGCAGTACTCTGTCAGTGCCAGCTAGGATTATATCACTACAAACTCTGTCATTTATGCCCTGCTACGACCTGTTATAACTCTTGCAGAGCCAGTTTCCTCACTGTCATGTTCTCTACCTGTGGATCATGACTTGCTGCCATGTTCAACGAGAGACCTTTTTTAAAAAAATTCAAAAGTCCAAATTAATAGTGCAGTTACAGAGACGGCACTAAATCAGCAGCAAAGAGACAGAACTGCAAAATAATGTCCCGTGTTAGAGCTGGACATCAGCTGTGGGCTGATTTCCCTCCCCATCGAGGGAGGATGAATCAGAGTGTGTGTGCATGAGGCTCGGTGTGGTACCTGGGTAAGGATGCATACTGCCTTTCCATCCCCTCGAAGTGGAGATTGTATGAGCTCCCATCTGGACCTTTTCCAGGCACCTGTGGAGAGGAGAGTAATTAGAGATGAAGATCAATTATGCAGCCCAGCTACTAACAATGCATCTCAAAACGATAAGCAGAGAACACATGATGCTGCAACATGCCAAAATCAACAAAAGAAAGGCAGGGGCTCAAAGAAGCTCCAAATCCCACACATAATCTTATCACTGCTAACAAGAAAGGCTTCTGTATCAAAGAACTGTTTAGAACAGGTACAATCTTCACAGACTTTTTTTCATCTGCATGCTAGCTGGGATTATCTCCCTCTTCCCTGGCTGGCCTTCCTCCTAGAATTCAGTAACATGAGGACATAATCTAATTAAGCACACCCCTTCTGATTCCGGTGGCATAACTACTTGAATCAAAGCTAGCATCTTAGAACCAAGCTTGCTGTTTTTTCTCCACTTGTGTGCTGTACTCAAGTATAAAACGTGATAGAAACAGGCGTTGCTTTCATTCTTAACACAAATCCAGAAACTTTCCCTAACACCACTGCAAAGCTAAGTATCCGACTGGGAGTTAAGTGCATTTATCATGCTCTGGTGCCATTTCAGAAGTGAAGCGTTAGTGCACTCAGTCAAAATGCCAGCTCCCTACTTGGTTTGTTTTCAAGATGGCAACTGGAGTTGGCTGTAGAGCACGATTCTATCAGGAAGGCTCTGACTGGGGTACAAAATGGTGAACTGCAATGCTTTTAGCACACAGGAGCTCTCCCAATTTCACTTACTCAATGCCTGCTGATGGCCCAAAGTGTTAAGAGCCTTGTTAAAATGGAGCTATTAGTCTTTTCCTCCATAAATGCAGGAGGCTCTGACTGCCTTCAGTGTTTCCTACATTAGTATGTATTCCTATTCCAGTGCTGCTAGAATCAGCAGTTTTATAAAGCAATATACTAAGAGGCCATTTAAAATCCCCTTCCCCTTTTACAGATTAATAGCAGAAAGGAAGATTTAATGCCTTTTCAAACATTTTTAACAATTCATTAAAAAGGAAAGAATAAATCATGCAAAGCTTTCAGCAAATGCCTGATTCGAAAAAGAGGAAACAAACAAAAATTAACATGTTTTTCACGTTCTACAGGTTAGAGTACATTTCTGTCAGCCCTGTAATTTATGCACAATATAGCATATTTTCACTGAAGAGATATATAAACTTCTACAAAGGGAAAGGTTGTGCACTCAGGTGTAGTAAGTCTTAGCTACCTTTACACAGCATTTCTGAGTACAATCTCTTGTGGACCCATTACATAAGCCAAGTCCAACGCAAAGAGAGGCACTATCCCTTGGAGCTACTAGGCAGGTTTAGGAATTATTCTAGACAAATACCATTATGCACCTAGCCACTCATTGAACAGACAAGATACTCACAAGTGAAACAATTATTTAGCACAGGCCTCTTGCTAAGTCGTCTTTACCTGACTTGAAACTGAAAAGAGTCCTCACGGAACTGATGGCCACAAGAAATAACAACCTCTGATTTGAAATGACCCATGCTTTAGCTGTGCCTGACTTTGGATTGGAAAAAAAATAACAATTGCCCTACATTTCAAAAAGAGGGCAGTAGGCTAAATGCATCATTCTTTTTTTTCTTTTTCACCAGATAAAGTAACACGTAGAGAGAATTTATAGAGTCACTTAGGTGAAGAGTCACAGCCACTTTGGCTGTTCTTACACTGCTAATTTGATCAGGTTGATAACTGCCCTTAATTCACCAGGTATGCTGGTGGGGGAAGAGCCTCGAGATTTCTACTGTTTTATGAAGAATGAGGGGAAAAGAAATGAATGTATAATTTGGTTCGCTCAGCACAGAAGCCCCATAGTATATGGTCTACCTGCATGGCTGTAGGTAGGCTATTAATTTTGTGCAGTGGCAAGATGTTTACGAGCTAAAGGATGTGCCTAGTAACTGTGTGCATTCACAACCCTTTGCAAGTTTCCCGATGATCACTCTCACACCTAGCAGGAGTAACAGCAGCCAGTCAACGTGCAAAAGCAAAAACAGATTGGGCATCGCACCAGCATCTCACAGCGATCCCAAAACTTATACCAGTCATCAGAAAGTAAAAAATATTTACATCACAAGGCCTTTTTTGCAGCCTGAAAGCACCCCTTTTCTGATGGTTTCCTACAGACCAAATAGAAGGCTATACCCCCCGCCAGGTCTGTTTGTATATATGATTTGAGAGACAGTTGCCATAGAAACACCCAGGCGGTGGATACACAATTTTGCTAATTTGGATCCATTGAGCGGCTGAGCCTCCACACCCTATATAAAACCCCCGACGCACTGGAAAAGCATGCTCTGGCTCTGCACGGCTAATTAAAGACTCAGCCATTTCTTCTCCCTTCCCTTCTCCATCTGTCCATGCGACAGTAAAAACGTATCATCGCTCAGCCACCAGCAAAATGGTGCCTGGAACAAAATACTACCCTGATGAAAGGGAAATTGCAAAAATGGAAACTCCTCCTTCGTACAAGTTATTTACGTTTCGGAGAGTCAAAGCAAAGGGTTCCTTGCTGTCTTCTACAACAAACCAAGCTAAAAATCGGTGTGAAAGGCACTAATTAACAAGATCAAAATATTCCAGCTTCTCCTCCTTCCCTGAAACAGGATGCATGCAGCTGGCCCTCAGTCCAGGTGCGGAGGTTTTAACCACATAGTTAAAAATAAAAAAATACATAGGGGAGCAAACAGTAACCTTAACAACAAAGGATTCAAATCTGGAAGCCCTATCAAAGCCATGTGGGCGCTGACCACAAGGTGACCAGTGAGACGCAGGAGAGGATGGAGGGTGCATTACTTAGCTGAGTGCATATCAGAGGCGGCTGGAAGAGCTCCCGAGACCAACACCGCAATCAGTAAAGAAAGAACAAGACAGCAGATGAAATCCACATTTCACAAATGCACAACGGAGAATGATCCAAAACATGCTCCTGTATTTTTAGGGTTTAAATTAACAACATCAACTTAAATTAAGAGCCATCATTATGAACACATCATCGTAGTCTAGAGCGGCCTCAACTAACAAGCAAAACATGAATATGCAAAAATAACGGGGCAGAGATAAACACAGAAACAGCCATCATCCCATCAGTGCAATTAAAAGAGCAGCCTGCTTAAACTGAGGAAAAGAAATGCTATCTTTATGAAAAAACAACAACAAACAATTCATGAAACTTAACTGTTGCAAAGTATCGGTATGGCCAAGCCTTGTGTAGAATGGAAAATTAATAAACCGGATACACATATGAATCAAACAACTAGCATCAGGTTAGCAGAAGACAATAAAACCTTTGACATGTGGAAGAGAGGTAAAGCCTCAAAGAGCCAGACATTCCCTGAAAGGGAGAGCAGGCAGAAACCTCCGTACCAGCAGGTTGCTCTCCTAACTGCCCCTCTGGCAAGCCTGACGAATTCTCTGGAGCACATAGCGTTGGCTACACTTGCAGACAGGGTACCAGACCAACAGGCAAGATATCGCATCCATGTAAATCAATGCCTTTGTGGTCAGGATTTTCTGTGTGCTAGAAAGGCATTTTTTTCTACAACGCTAGTAACAGTTTTGCTGTTTGTGTCTTTAAAAAAAAAAACAAAAACAAACAACAAAACAAAACAGTATTTTCAATTAGCAAACAAAATGTCTGCAATAAAGATTTGTCACTTGAGGAAACAATTCTATGACACCTCTGCATCTTTACTTATACCCCTGCCAGTCCCCAGTGGCAGAACGAGGCTGGGGGAAGCGCAAACCAAAGAGCAGGGCAGGCACTGCATGCTGCTCTCCACTCCCTACACCCACAGCCTTCAGCAGGGGACAAGTGCGAAGGGCCAAAAGGCAGAGAAGAATGAACACAGGCTGGGGCTCCGTCCACTTCCCGGGACAAATGAATCCACCTTTGACTCAAGACAGAAAGCTGTCGAAAGAGTCATAGTTTCACGTTCAGATCCAAAACAGACAGAAAGGGAAAGCAACTGTAAACAAAAAGAGAAAAGGAAAGCTGTGCAGGTGTCAGTGCAAGTAACGTCCCTGGCCAACACGGTAACTTTGAGGAGTTTTCTAACAGATGGATGCGATAACCTAGCAGTGAGCACCTTTAACCTGGCAATTCTCCCTAGCAAAACTTCCCAGGAAAAAAATAAAAAAGGTGATGTGAACACGCCCATATAGATCCAGCCAGAAAGAAGTACCTCAGAGCATTCAAATATTTGCAAATAAATTATCAGGCATAAGTAGAGTATACCTGCAGCAGGTATCTTGAAGTCTAGGATTTGCCTACAGGACAATTCTGGTGGTGCAGAAGAACAATGTAAGAGCAGAGAAAGGATTTACCTCATCCTGAATCTTGAGGCTACTTTGAAAACTGCAGAAAAGTGCAAGAGGCCATGTCTTTTCCCGGCAGACGCTGCATTTCATTCCTCCTCACCTGCCTTACGCTGCCTTCCTCCCATCAGCATTTGTTAAAGGCTAAAAGACTAGCTGCTAGCAGGAAAACCTCCCCTGCCCCTTTCATATGGATCAAGATGTTTGCGGCTGAACAGCCGTTGCGGTATGAACAATAACAACTATAGCGGTATTTTTTTAAGTTTAAGCTTCATGAAGCCAGAATCAACTTTTTCTCGTGCATTTGCACAAAGCTCAAGGTGAGAGCAGCCACCCTGCAAATGGAAACCCGCAGCAACTCCTTGCCCCTAGCAGCCGGGACACATTTGGCAGGACAGTGTGTTTTCACCTGGGGCTCTACCTCCTCTCACAATTCCCACCTGAGCTACCCAAGCTCCCTGCTCCAGGTCCATCCCGAGTCAAGTCGGCACGCTGAAGACACAAGACCGTGGGTATTGCTCGTAAGGAAAAGAAAGATGCAGGGCCATTTTCAGGGTGGCTGTCTCAGAAACCTGCAGCCACCGTTCCCTCTCCTGTGGGCATTTTATTTAGAACTGCACACAGAAAACTTTGATCATCTTTGCAGAGATCCGCTGGTTAAAACACTTGTTTAAGGCTTCTTAACTAGTTATAGAAAAACCACAGCTCAGAGTCAGAAGTTTCACACTCTTAAAAAGGAATAATTCACAGTGGGTGTTGCATTCAGGTTTATTAATTTTCCACTTAAATGCTACACATCTTTGCCCTTTGAGTTTTTCTTTTTAACCCTTTGCTTTTGCCACTTCTGAACAATAAGCCTCCTCCAAACATTTCAATTATCATTAAGATCAGAAAGAAAATGAGGAGTGTGCGCTGCCCACTAGATAAGTAGCAATAGCATGACTTCATCAAGGCTGACGTGATTTGAGCTCCATGTTTGTGAATGCAGTGCAAAACACTACAGACTCCACTTAAGTCATGCCTGGCAACTTAAAGTTATGGGAGATCAGGAAGACCTTAAGAACATAGGAGTCCTGTGATTGCTGACTTTCTCACTGTGTATGCTCAGGAAAGTCACTCGAGCTTGCGCACTGTGGTTTTCTCACCATAAAAAAAATGGCATGGTACTACTGTTGTATTCTACAGGACGGACATGACTTACAGGACTCAAAGACAGGAGCCATCCCAGGAAGGCTGTGGTGTGAAGCATGTGCTCTGCCATCACCCAAGTGCTTTGAAAATGTCACCCAGTTCTGCTTTTAACCTTAAAGTCTGTGTATAAACATGGCACACAGAACTGCCACATTGCTTAGTACATTTTTCAATAGTCTTGTGATCATCTGTTAAAGGACTCGATTCAGATGCTGGTTTGACCTCTGTTCTCAAAGCTCTTCTTTTGTCTGTGAGCGTTTCTAATCACATGGGTTGAGATTCAGCATGCCAAAAAGAGCCATGGTATAACGGAATTTGCCCTTTAACCTTCAGGTCTCCCCTCTGCTGAGACACAGTTGATTTTTGTTTTCAATTAAGTGAAAACTGAAGAACAGCTGAGAGAGGTAAAAGCAGATTTGTTCCCCACCCCAGTCTCACTGTTTCATACACAGGTGAAGCATCAAAATTCACCCATTTTATTTTTTGCTTTTCAACAGTCTGCCTGGTTCTAGGGACTGCCGGTGGAAATTAGGAGCATGATTTGGCTAACACTTTCTTTAGCTGTTAAAACAGAGGTGGGTATGTAAGGCAGTGAACTGGATGTTCCATGTGAAATGGAGGAAGTTGATCAAAAGGGTCTTCTTAATTCCTTACTGCTGTGATGTCCTCATTATCCCACCCTCCAAGACCTTCAGCATTTCTTCAGAAAATATGTTTTCTTCCATCCAGCTTTTTTATGTTTTGCATCAAAAGGTAAAAAACAAAAACTCTACCAGTGTCCAGGATTCAGAAGATTTTTCCTGATGTTTTCCTTACATACACAAAGAGGGATGTGTTTTGCTTTCCTGGATTTGCAATGAAAGTTGAAACAGTGATTTTGCGTTATTATAACACTCATCATTTCTCCCTCTAATTTGGATGGTTTTTAATAAAGCTCCATTGATTCCCCTGAAAGAAATCCCTCCTGGCAAAAGCAGAACACACACGCTGATTGCTAAATATGCAGCAATTATCATATTCAGCAGCGCACTTTAATATCTTATTTATAGATGTATCTATCTATAATTTGCTTTAATTAAGTTGCATTGATTTTAATGACAGAAGCAGTCCTCAAAGAAGCGTCTAATGCTGTATGAGCCCGTCGGTATTGCTTTACCATTGTTTCAATGTAAGTCAGCACCTTCAACACTTCTTTTCGATATTCGTAGCGGTGCTTTTCTTTGCTAAGTGGCTGCAGTGGCAAACGAAGATGATGTTCCACTGGAACTCTCAAAAATACCTCCACCACTGGAGAGAGAGAGCACTTTCAACTTCCCAGTTACAAACTTGCTCGTAGGACAGTTTTCTAGAATAAGAAAGGAAGCAGTATCCTCCCAGCAGGTCCTGAGAATCCTCGTGTTTCTGTTTCTGCTCTGTTTTACAGACATCTTGGGAGTGTAACTGTCAGAGGTTCTCCAATCACACTCTGATGCCTTCAAAGTTTCCTGTGGGTCGTCTGGCAACTAATTTAAACACATTTATTTTCTTGTCGACAGAAAACACAGGGTAAATAATGTGGGAAGGCGAATCAACAGATGCCTACAGGTGCCTGTTCACAGCCCAGCCACCGAGTCATGATCCTGTAGACTCTTGAAGTTCTGTTTTCTGGGCTAAGTCAGATGGAATGCTGAGTCTTCTTTTTGTGAAGCACACACTCACTTTAAGCATTTTATATTAGTCTGGTTTTGAGATTACTCCAAAGAACATGATGCTATTAGAACTGTGACTAAGTTTGTCAAAAAACATCTTGTAGAGCTAAAGGAAGGTATCACTGCACTCCTAGTAGAGTTTCGCAGCCTTGGTTACTGCTGGGTGCTACCACATACCTTGGCCCTGATTCAGGAAAGCATCCTAAATACTGATGAGGGTGGTTTGTTTTAATTTCAATAGCATTTGATTCCTCTTGGAGGCGTTCCCAAAGCTGATATACACCTGCATCTCTCAGTGGCTGTATCTCCTTTTTGGGTGAAAATACACAGGAAAAACATTTATATCTCTGTATCATGAACACATCTTCACACATTAGAGCACAGCATTCTAGTGATGATGATCTCGGCATCTCCATCTCGGAGGTAATCCCTTAAGATATCACTGGTTCACATCAATTGAGGATCTATCTCACAGACTATTGAGGTAGCTTTAGAGTATTACTGCTGCAGATCTTAATGTACCATTCACTGTTAGTAATTTTTTTTTTAAAGTGAAAAATAAATGCTGTCTTTTTAAATCAATGCCTTTCGGAGTATATCAGCACTAATTTTGTATGAATTGTTCATGTTAAAATGCAAGGGCATGATCTCAAAGGAAAAGCGCCAAAATAGCTATGCAAGTACATTTTCAGTTTCTGGTCATCATTTTTCATTCACTGATTATTGCTTAAGTGTTGATTAATACTTATGTTCATGCTGCTAGAATGCCTTTCCCTTGGGTGAGAAAAACATCCTTGTCTAAAGGAAAAAAAGAGACAGTAATCAAACCATCCTTCCTCTTCCCTGTAAGAAATACAGGCGCATACTCCAGTCACTGATGATCTTGGTTTTGCTGGTGAGTAGTTTTGAACATTTTCACTTAGAAAATCAGCTGTATGCAATCAGAGCACTACTTGATCGGTCAGACTGCTAGGCAATTAAATGCTCCCCTTCTGTCTCTCTATATGCAGACATACACATATACACACGCACACACACAAATGTACATACTTACAGTCATGGTCCCTTCTCCCTGTGCAATGAACACCGGAACACTGATGACAGCAGTGCTCCATGCTGGAACTAAGCAGGGCTGATTATCTCAGGATTTACTTTTCCTCCTCAGTAATGCCCTACCTCTTGTTCAAGGAGGTGAAACTAATGGTTTAGATTTAGAGAGAGCGGAAAATTCTCTATAAAAGCAATAGACTGAGGGAAATACAAACACAGATGGGAACTTTAAAAGGGAAACAGGCTGTTCCCCTAACAGTTTAAAAACATGGCAATTGCCTTAGCTTAGTAGAAAACAAGCTCTCAGCATTTGCCGTATCTTCCAACACTAAGAGGGAAAATAGCAAAGATGGAGGTGAAGCCAAAACTGCAAAGTGTTTTTGCACAGCCCCACAAAGACAATATTCTGCTTTCTGAACCCTAGCTCCGCAATCTCCTGATCCCTGGTGCTGCAGGACTATGGTTTCCTGTGACCATGCAAAATGAGATCATTTCCTGGCCTCTGTCCGTCTCTGTGGGTGGCTTCTTTTTCCATTAGTCGTGTAATATGTTTGGGTTAATTCTATCTCTTAATTGTCTTTAATGACCACCAGATTTGCGACACCCTCACTTGCAAACCTATTCTCAGAGGCCCTTGAGCTGAGAGCAAAACTTAAAAGCAGCAAAATAAAAAACCTCAGCACCCATCAGCACTGGTTCTTTCCAACTACGAGGGGGCATTTCAATTGCTCTTCCACTGAACCAGACCGATGTAATTAATCTCTTTGCAGCCACTAGGGAGAATAACTTGTCACTGAGATTCACCTGTGATGCAATATACAGCATACATAACACATGTCAATACATTTCTAAAGCACGTCCCCTGTAGTTTTCTACAATACTGTGCACAATTCCTTCCCTCAAGAAACCAGTCCTCTGCCCTAGCCCATTTGAAACTAAGCTGCTTCTTATTCCTCCCAGTCTTGCATTCTTTGCTTCTCTTCTCACTGTAATTAGTTTACAAGACTACTTATCCAGATGATTACTGCTTTTAAATGACAGTCATCTTTTCTTTTTCTCCAGTTCATTGTTGTGTATCATTTTGTCTTGCTATCTGAATACCCAGTTCTCTAAAGCATTTTCTCATTATGTTATCTCCTGATATAAGGCATTTTGAAATACTTCATGAGAGACACTGTATGAAGTAAATTGAATTGAATTTTCTCTCAAAGTCAGGGGCTTTCAGCATCTTTCTCCAGCTAAGTCAGCAGAGTTCTTGGCATCGATGCCAGGGTGTAATGGCCATGCTTTGCAGCCCAGCTATGAGCTTGTGTTCTTTTTAGGGAAAATGAAATGACAGTGTCAGTACCTGGAAAGCAAACAGGGAACAGATCAATATTTCCATTTATGATGAGGATGGCAAAACAAAAACGTTTGGGGTATTTCTGAGGTTTTGAACGCACACAATGAGATAATGCTATTTCGCGGTATATACCCACATCTGGTGTTGGTGCTGAATGTGCTTGTGGGGGGTATATGCATGTGTATGTCAGGGAAGGGAAGAGGGAGGGAAGGGGGAAATAGCAGGGCATGGAACTAAATTGCAGAGCAAGTAGTGGAAATAGACAGTGAAAAGCTTCCTGCAGGCAGGCAGCTTCACAGGGGAGAGCGAGCCTTTCATTGTCTATAAAATCATGCCTTGCTGGAGGTCCTCAAGAGTAGAAGGGGTAGCGCCTAGAGGCAGTAAACCTCTCACTGTTGTATTATTACATTCTAAACACTTAGCTACTGTACAAACCAGCACACTGCTTCAAGAGAAGAAAAGAGGGAAGAAGGGGGAAAATGAACAAAGGGAAGAAGAGGAAGATGGCAATAAAACTGGGAAACAGCCCCCTGCCACAGCTCTCCCCAAGAATACTTCACATCAAAGAAAAACAGCAGAGAGTCATGGAGTTAAAAGTTAACCTCAACTCCTTCCATTGTGATTTGACACCACTCTGGAACAGTACGCCTAGAATCTGAATGGTTAGTCTGTAGCACTGGGTATTAAATCCACCTTAATCCTGTTAAACATAGATGCCACTAAGGAGAGGCACTCTCTCAACAACATCATGACAAAAGCTCTCCACACTGCAAATTCAATACAGTTAACAAAAAAATATAATCCCAAACCTGGATTACTGAGCAAACAACATCAGCATAAACAGGCTTAGGGAGGGGAATTGCTTTCCATATGCTATGGCATCAGGTTCCTCCCGATCTTCAGCTATCAGTCTGTAAATGTTACAGACATTGTTTCTCCTGCTTGCAACTGCTGTTGGGTGGCGACCTTCTTTGCTTGCTGATACCAATTTAGCAGTTGGTACAGTTTCTCTGTGATTTGGTACTGTCTGTTGTTTGCTGGTACCAGATGGATACCAGATGGGTAACTGTGGGCAATGGTTCCTCTGTGTTCCAGTCCCAAAAATCACTGCCTATAGGGTCAGTCCTGTCAGTTGACTCCTAAATAGCACTTCAAAGCAGCATTCTGAAAAACCTCAACATCTGTTCCTTACTCCTAATGACCTTAAAAAAATGTTGCAGACATACTTTCCTTTAGACAGGAGTTACTGTGCAGCTGCAGGAAAAATACAACCTTGCAGATGCTTGCAGCCATCAAACTCACTCCTCGCTAATGGCAGCTCCAGAAGCCACCACCTCAACTCTGAAAGTCAGTGCTGAATGGGAAGGATAATCAATATATTCTTTTCCGTGGTAGCTCCACAATGTAGGAGTTCAGATATTTTTCAAGGCATTTTTCAAACAGTGCTTTCAGCACTGATGTGGAAGAACAAGAAAACAAAAAACTTAAAGTGCCTTTGAAAGGCAGCAGGGATACCTGAGGGCCAAACGTAAAGCATGGAGGGAAGACACGGGGAGAGAATGTGACGGAAGGGATCTGTTTTAAACTATTAATTTGTGACTGGTCTTTCAAAATGTTGACCTGGTTATCAAATATAGACAGGAGTTGAAAGGTCAGCTAATGGTTTTGAATTCTGCCTATTGCAGTTCCCTCCTATGTTATTCTGTGATTGCCTCTGTTGCTAAGAAAAGGAAAAAAGTTTATTTAGGACAGTAGAGGAGCATTTTGGTAATTTCTCTATATGTGCTACAGCAGAATGCTGTCTACAGAAAAATATAGCTGACATCAAAGCACGTTCCCCACCCCCTGTCTTGCTTCATGGAGAAGTTATGATAAACAGGTTATGTGTTCCCTAAGGTTACCATGGAAACTCATTCTTTTCAGGCCATCATTTGCAAAGGTAAAATTTGCATTAAAATGTGATGGAATTTGATTTTGTGCATGTGTGTGCGAAACTCAAGTGGGGTCATGCTACCATGCAGTATAGCTATTATTTCAAACCCAGGAGCATACGTGTAAGAGAGAGATCTATTAATCCATGTAAACACCTCAGTGACCAAATTACAGTTTAATTGCTAACTTGACAGGTAACTTCCTAGCAAATTAAGAGAAATACTTTGAAAATTGGCTTCAAATGCAAATGTAAATGTTAATACTGATCCACTGGTGAGTACCACTAGCTAGTACTTTGTTAAATTCCCCTATAATCATTCCACAAGAAAGATTGAATTTAGACTGTCAGAATGACTTTGTTTTGATGATGGCAGACCAGAGATGGAACGCACAGGCATGTATTTCAGATAACTTTTTTTCTTATCTTGAAGGAGTTATCATCAAATCATAAAGTATAGAATGTAATTCGATATAACCATGCTTACTGCAATTCAAGAAACTTTTGGATCTCCTCAGAATCCCAATTTGCTCACTTTGAGTCATATCATAACTTCAGATTCATAATTTCACTCTAGGTATCTGCTACTCTTGACTTTTCTTGGAATAGCTGATGGTGTACAGCATATACTTGGTCCAGGCCTCCTCGAGAGCTACTGCCATTATTTGTTGTCATGTACAGCACTGGTCATCCTAACACAGGAGTGCATTACTTGCAACAGTAATTTTTACAGTCGTTACTTCCAGCCTAACAAGAAAACAGATGGACTAAACCCAGAAGAATCTTACTGCTGGTGACCAGACTGCATTTTAGAATAGATATCAGTATTTGTCCTCTTGCTCAGTTGATACATGCTGAATTTGATATACTACTTTATGAAATCTGTGCTACTCTGGGACACTGGATTATTCACATATTATCTGCCTTGACTAGCAGGACCCCCTTGGAGGCAAGAAGGGCCAGAATTTATATTTCTGCTTGGAGAGCAGACATCCCATTGTCACCTGGATTACAGAAGACTCAAGATCTCCTATTGTGCAGAACTTAGGACATACAGTTCAGCTAGAATGGCTCTACTTAATATTGGGCAACATGACATTTAACACAGCAGCCAGGCCATTTGATGAGAAAAAAACAGCAAAACTACAGACAGCAGTATTTGTAGCTCTTGCTTTCTTATTGTTAATAAATACAGTTGCACAGCAAGTGTCTCAAAACCCACTAAAAAGTCAAATCAAAAACCTTCAGATTTGGCTGCACAGCACCAGTTGTTTATCAGACTCCCTTCTGCACTGGGAAATTCCTGCTTACAAATTCGATTTACTAAATAAAGCAAGAACATTAAAGAAGGTTTTAAAAAAAAACAGTGTAAACAAAAATGAAATTGATTAACTTTTGCAGAACTTCTCAAAACTCAGCACATTTGATAGAAGGAATGTGTTCTAGTCAGATCCTGTACTGAGCAAGAAGGAAGGCACCAGCACTCCTTTTTCCAAGTGTTCTTTAACAGCCAGAGTTGAAGTTGAAAGTTGAAAAGATCTGGCCTTGAGCAGAAAAGCCAAACTCATGTACAGCATCAGCCTTACAGGGTAAATGGAGTTCTCTTTTCCTGTATTTTGTACTTTATTTTAATGCAGTCTTGATATTAGATTAGCATCTGCACTACAGACCTTAGACTGGGAACTAATAAAGTTATCCGCCCAATCTCTCCATGTCTGAGTCATGGCTTTCTTTTTCATTTTAAATAATTATAACAATGCCGCCTGTTTGTTGAGAAAAATAGAGCCTTTATATATTCATAGATAATTGCTTATACCCAGCACCCAGTGATACATTCTAATTACATTTCACACCTTGGCTGTGAAGAAATCTTGAACTTTTTAGTGTTTTTTAACTGCGAGACAACAATGTAGCCAGAGCACTGACACCTTGACTGCTGAAACTGCGCCTAGGATGAAATTTAACAAGCACTGCTGCTAATGCATTTTGCAGTGAGGAACTTAAGCAAAACTCAAGAAGACCCAAGGCCTCCACCTCAGATCTTGTGCTGCAATAATGAGAAGTGCTGCATAGATATACAGTAAAAGAACTCAATCCAGAAATCAAAAGCAATCAAAAGTCCATTATTTCAGTTAGCTTCTGTCATATACTTAACTATAACAAATAGAAGATCTGTACTCTGTAACAGCCTCAATGACATAGTTGTATTGCTTGACCCAGCCTCTTTCAAGCTCGACCCTGTTCTGCACACGCTGGGCAACTGTTGCCGTTTGCCTCACTGAGGTCATGCTGCTTTCCATCATGTTAAATGGACAAATTTTGCAGTCCTTTGTCAGAACTGCTATCGGTTTTAGTGGGATATTATCCTTAGCAGGCAGAGCTGGACAGTGACCAGCATCTTTAGGAAACAGAGAGCTGTCTGGGACAACAGTAGCTAGGCAACTCTCTGGATCATCTGTATTTTTTAGGGAAGAGATTTCTTTTTAATCAACAACACACTGAAGAAGAATATAACCCAGAGAGTTTAAGCTGTGAGAATTCAAAAAGAAGTCTACCTTGTCAGCATCTATTTGATAAATGCACCAGATACCTGGTAGTAAAGGCAAAAGCTTGTGCCTAAGAAAGGGTCATGTTTGAGGCCCAGTTTCAGGCCTGATCTAATAAATACCTAAGTGCATGCTTAGCTTCAGACATGAATTTCAATGGCATTACAGACTTGTCTTGCAATTAAAGAATGATCGTTGTTGTAACTGGGGCCCCTTTCCAGAAGTTGAAGCAGGCCTCTTACTAATGGCCTGAGGAAGAGGAGGTCAATTTTAAAAGGAAACCTACTTTTTCCCTCCCCTTGTAGTCAGACCCCTGAGCAGCTGTATTTGATTCTATTGCATGTGGGGCATTGACTTGCTAGGGGTCGGGACCAATCTGTCATGGAGAAGTACATATCACTGAGGGTAAAGGAAGGTTCAAAGTGCAAAGTATCGGCTTTAGTAAGCCCACATGAGAAAGCTTGGTGTTAAAATCTCAATCCTCTTCCACCTTCCTCACATGATGCTGGCCTGAGGTTTGACTGTGCACACATGCTCAGGGAAGTGGCCACAGAGTCCCCTATCTATGGAGTGATCAACAAGTAGACAGAAAACTATTAAAGCCTAGACTGGCAGAAGCTTGCCAAAACCAAAGAAAATTGCAAAGACCCAGCTATTGTGCTACTCAGAGCTGCAGTGAAGCCAGATTACAGCCTAGCTCCAAAAAGGCTATTTCTGTGCCCAGTCAACTGTGCCCCAAAGGATAAAAGCTGCAGAGCTGTGACCCGTCTGCGTGCACAAATGCAGTAACTGTTCAGCATGCTGTACAGTGTGGATTGTCTGTTCATGAACTTCCCTCATCAATACAATTATCACTCAGGTTTGGCTTTGCCTCCCTAAACATATTGGCAAATTATGAAAAATATGTACAACAGAAAACCTTTAGGGCCCTTCATATCACATCAAAGTGATCTGTGGCAGCTGTCAAGATCTCCGTGATGCCCCACTCCAGTTCTCCGTCTGGGCAAGATCAGAAGAACCCCTCCTAACTGCAAGGGACATGGCTGCTGGCACGCGTTAAAGTGGAACCTCTCAGTGTTGCGAGCCTGCAAGGACAGCCACAGCCCAGCAGCACCGCATGTTTGTGTCTGATTTCCTTCAACTACTTGTGCGAAGTAAGAGAAATGCCTAGTGTTTGTCCTCCTCAGAATCACATCCCCACATTGAAATACAACAAAAAGCAGCTATGTGATGAGGCACCTCGTGGAATAGATGGCATGATGTATTTCTGAAATTCACATGTTATTGTTGGGTATGAACAGTACCAGTGGGCTTTGATAAGGCGACATACGGCACCAGAACTGCTTCCCTTGGTAAACAAGAGTGTGCACATAGTGTTAGCATGAAGACATGAGCATTTCAGACGCCCCTCTGGTTCAGACAATCTATGCCAAATTCAACCTTTGTGTAAGTAGGAATGACTCCAAACAAGTTATGAGAGTCACTCTTTATTACTAGAATTAATGGAATTGAGTTTGGCTCTTGTGCATGTGCCATTTGGAATAGTTTATTTTTCACATGAGGTTTGGCAGGGATTTCTCCAAAATAATTTCCCCCAAAACCTACCCCCAAAAGCCAGCCTGTAAATTTTCAAAATCCCTCTGCTTAGTTTGAAAAGCTCTTTAGAACATACTCCCATCTGAAACCTTCATTATAGAGATAAATAGTGACCATAAAAAGCTCTTGATTGGTAAGCGAACCATACAACCCATTTTAATGTTTTACATACTCTCTTAATTAATATTTTAATAGCATATACACAAATATTTCCAACCCAGGCTTTTCAAAGCAGCTATACTTTAAGTAAGGTATTGTCTTTTTTTTTTTTTTTTTAAGTTCAATATTTTCTACTAATAGTTTGTGGCTTCAGAAAACCTGGAATTCACAGCAGTTTCTGATATAGGGTTTCACATAGTACATAAAATTGTCAGCTTCTCCCATTGCACTAGAAGACAGGAATGTTATTATTCTAGAAGTTGGAATTTTGGTTTCTAACCATGGTCCAACACAAACGTCTATGCATTTTGGGAACCTAACCTATTTTAAATGCAACATCCTGAACCTGGAATTAATTGATCATGAAAAGTACAAACAGCTCCTTATTCATCCTGAAGCAAGCGTAGAACCCTTTGACACATTATGGAAAAATAATGCAGTTCTTAACGCTCCTTTTTTTGTTCTGGTTGATTTTTAGGCTTGGATCCCTGCCAGGCACACAATAAAGTACTTGGCCTTTAACACAGACAGGCATGATTCTTCTTTCATACTCTCAACTGGGAACTGACAAAACTCAGTACATTACAGATTTGTTTCAATCGAAATGTTCACACCTAGTACTCAGAGACAGGCTTTTTACATCTTTCGGTTATTTATCAGCTTGCAGATCTGACCTGCAAATAAGGAAATGGCTTTTAGAACCACTTAACGTAAGGTTCGGTGCAGTGAAGCCGATGTGGTCCCTAACAGGTGAAGAACTATTCGCAACGTGGCCAGTGTTACATGCAGTCCTTGAACGTACATTAAATAGACAGTTTCCAGGATTTACTGCCACCCTGAAGGAAAGAATTGGTATTCTAAGTAACAGGATTTGTACAAAGTCTGTAAGACAATCCAAGTAAATCCTCAAATAGATGATTAATTCCTCATTATTTAAATGCCCTTAAATACAAGTGCAGATGCTAACTTCACAGCTTTGTCTTGACAGCTCCTTCACTATTTCTCATGATCTGCTATTAGTCTGTGACTCTGAAGCCCTGAAAAAGAGCGCTCCATGAAAAGCCCTCCGACTCCTATGGAGACCAAGTTCTTGCA
Source organism: Eurypyga helias (assembly GCF_000690775.1). Taxonomy (NCBI): domain Eukaryota; kingdom Metazoa; phylum Chordata; class Aves; order Eurypygiformes; family Eurypygidae; genus Eurypyga; species Eurypyga helias. The sequence continues at coordinate 67,807 of NW_010251205.1, forward strand.
GCTGACATAGTTCTCTCAGCATATGACTGATACTGCAGTGTATGATAATACTACACAAACATATTAAGCTTCTTTCTGTAGACCCAGACTGGGTTTGTATAGGTTATGTTCATCAGTGCTTTGACTATCTGACATCCCACTAAGACATGAGTATGTGTGCACATGCCTAAACTCCATCGTGAGCTGATACTTCCCAATATACCCTCGCTGCCAGAACATTTTAGAGTAATCTCCCATTATACTGACAACAACAGGCATTCATTTTCCTATACAATATTTATACTTATCATCAGCCTGTCCTTTGGTTAACTAGCTGAGGTTTACTTTAAGCCTTGTGATCCACCCCATAGAATTTGGCTTATCATTTACCCTAGTTATAAACCTGAAAGAGGGGTGGTGGGAGTGGGGAGGAGTCCAAAGGATGCAAAACTCAACAACAAGCCAAATCACAAAGGATCTGGAAAAGATTTTCTAAGATCTGGCTCTATAGCACAGACAGCGCTATATGCATGTGTCTGTTTATGGAGACACACTAAACTGAATTATTCAGTTACTTACAAAAGGAAAAAGAACAGACTGTGGGGAAGAGAGAGCAGAATGAAGGTGCAAGAGAGCAAAAAATTCATCCAGCAACAGATGAGAAGAACAGAGGAGAATTGGAAAATGGATGCAGGGGGGAGGAATGGATGATGAGAGAATAGCAGGCCTATTTAAAATGAATTTTTGACCTTATTTTTAAAACATTTATGGATCCCAATTGCCTGTCATGAGATCATTTTCCCTTACAATGCTAGCTTTTCAGCCGGCTCTGCACTTTAACTTGATTTATCCCACTTTAAAAAAAGTAGATTGTTAGAAATACCCCTTCTATTAGAAATTTGGTCCCATTACAGTGTCAGCTAAAGGCCACTTGTCAATGTCAGCTTTATCAGATAGAAATTTGCCTCATGAGTTCTCAGATACTTTTTTGGAGGACAAGACCCAGAGTAGAGCCCATTTCTGAGGCTGTTGATTTGCGACGGGATAGTGTCTTCTCAAATCATCCTCTGCTATTTCCCAACTTATCTGCGTGTTTCATGAGATGGTGGGAAGTGATTACAGCAGCTGCTGTACATTAGAAAGACATCTTATAGGAAAGCTGGGTTAGGTAAAACAGCTGACTGACAAAAGCAGAGAAAGAACTAATCGAGTATTAAAAATACATAGGGAGACCCAGCATCTCCTTTCCAGCTGCAGCTTCCCTGGTGCCATAACCTCCTGTGGGAAGGAAGAAAACTTACACCAGACGGTTTTCCTCCTCCTCAGCTGTCTGTCGACTCTTTAAAAGACAGACATGACATCCGCAAGATTAGAGTAAGTTTTTATTTATTTACAATTATGCAACTAGTCATCAGCATGTCTCTTCACTGATGAGTAAAGGTGGAAAAAATCAGCTGCTGTTCAACCTGTGTTACCACAGTACTGCTGGGGGTCAGCAGCCTGATGTAGGAAAGATGACATCGCTTGAAACAAAGTTTTATCTTGAGGACTCTCCTAACAAGATGCTTTGTGACATTTGTTTTCTTTTTAGTATTTTGATTTTATGTTTGTTCCTTCTTTTCTGTCCAAAAACATTGACTTAACATTTTTTTAAGGGTAGAACTACCTGTATGAGTAGAAATTTCAGCCAGGAGTCGAAAGAGAGCAAGCTGTGGCTACAGTATTTTCCAGACTGAGACAGTGCCTATGAAAGCAAGGCTGGATGGATCAATGGGTGATATTGTTGCAGTGAAGAGACCAGACGTCTTTGAAATTTGTAAACCACTTCAACAAGAGTAACTATTGCAGCAACGAACTTCAGAGCATTAAAGCCCTCAAGGTAAACTCTGATTTTTGAGCAGACTTATGTTCCTCTCAACAAAAACATTTAAAGATATTCTGCATTGGAAGGACAAAATGAAACAACCTCGGTGCAACTATTATTAATCAGTTCAAGATTGAGATACTTAAAAGCTCCCTTTCAGGTGCTCTGATTAAGGACAACTTGCCTCACAGGAAAAGCAAAGCTTTGGAAATCGGTAATCTCTGGGCATTATACCTAATAGGAAAGGCTTAGAAAGGATTACCTAGAAGAAACCTTTGTGAATCTTAGGAAACTACACTGGACCATAAATCTCAGCCTCCTCTGAGGATTAATAAAGCTTTATCAGTTTCAGATAAGAAGTAGAAATTCTCAGGCTGCTGAAGAGGTACCACTGGCCCAGTCTGGGGCCTCTGTCAGGACACTTATCATGCCATACAATTTCAACAGAAAGACACATTTGATGCATGTTCTCATTTTAGTTTACAAAGGCTATTCAGAAGAAGAATGGCAGCTACACAGATTCTCAAATTTGGGTCACAAAACTTAAGGCAGCAGATTAAAGTTAACTGCTCTAAGGAAAGAATTATTTTGCTGAAGGTGATACTTGTGGTTACTGAATCAGAATAATATATACAACAACATTTTTGGGGTTAATGAACAAATACCTACCATAATTTATGTAAAACCACCCCTTTTAACTCTGTCCCTCTGTGACTGCAATTAAGTCTAGTCTGGCATAGGAATTTTTTGGACTACAACCCCAATCAGTGACGATTTCACTTCAGCATTCACACGGATATTTTGGAGGACATTAAACCCACCAATGTCAGTTCAAACCAGGTGTATTTAGATTCTTAAGATTTTTAACATAATTCTGTCTCTTTTTAAACTAAAATTTCAAATTTAGCATAAATTGCATCTTATCAAAGTTACATTTTTGAATGCTGGTTGATTATAATTACTTCTAAAGAGACAGAGTCCAAACCTGCTCAGGTGGAACTCTTGAGTTCCACAGTTGTGATCCCATAGACTATAGCTGTTACATTTATTTAATGCATTCAAAAATCCACCATGCTTGATTTAAGTTGTGGTTCTATCATAGGTTACTCTTTGGTAATAATATATCTCTCTGTAGTGCCACTCCTAGATGTAAAATAGGGAATACAGCCTGTGTATAACAGTTACTGCTAGAATATTTTAAGACCTTTTGATAGGGGAGGAGCAAATTATTCCATTTTTCACGTTACAGAAGTTACCGAGGATGGCCAGATTGCTACTGTCCAGTATGCAGAAGGAAGGGCAGTAGCAGACATGCCTCTATTTCCTCCCTCTCACTTTACAGCGAAGCACGGTGAGAGTCTGCTCTTCTAACACTCTCGTTAGCCCAGAGAATCACTGCATGAACATCCAGAGTACCATAAATCCTGCCGAAAAGCCTTGATGCTACCACATGTAACAAAGTTTGGCAATAACTGTGTATCTTGGGCCTAAAGAGAAGAAACCTGGGCCTAAATAAAACATAGTGAACAGACAAGTTAGTTTTAGCCGAGTTTTCATGTTATTAATGTTTTCTTTGGTGGGCTGGCATTAAAGATTTCTCCATGTCTACAAAACCCCCAAATTCATGCTAAGCTGGCACAGGATTTCTGGAAAACATAAAGAAATGAGGACATTCTGCTAACCAGGAACACTGCAAAAGCACACTGTAGACCTACCCAACGCTTGTCGTAATCAGCCGGTTGTGTCCTTCCTTCGTCGTCCTCATAGAAAGGTAAGCCTTCTCGCCTGGCCTGATGGTACTCCTTCCGTAACTTCTGGATGCGATCAGCATTCCCACCACCTGTGCAGCCACTGAGAAAAATAAAAAATGCTAAATAAAACTTGTATGTACAGAAATATCTAACATCAGGTAGCCGTATGAGCATGCATAGAGAATTGCCACACCTGAGACAAACGGATGATGAATGTTCAATTCTCCTGACTTGCATGGTGCTCACTGGCCCACATCACCCTTTTTTCTGCTTTATTGTATTAATAAAGTTGCTAATTGTGAGCTTGATCCCCATTTTTAAAAAAGCTGTCCCTGTCCAAAGAACTTAACAATTCCAGTACAAGACAAGAGACAACAGATGGATGCAGACAGATGGGGGAGCACAAGGAAACTTTTAACATTCCTATAAGCAGCTATAAATGGCTATCATATTTTAATAATAATGATGATGAGGAGGATAAGCTGCCAAAAAAATGTTTCCTTTTGCTCCCATGCTAAATGTGGAATTTCCCTAAAATTACATTTGTTCAAGGTAAAGAATAAACTATATTCACAGAGAAGCACAGAAAGTAGTTTTATCTCATAAAAAACAACCTCCCTGCCAAGTATACAAAGAACTAAAACATCAACCATGAAAATACAGGGGAGGGAAGAGAGATGGGAAAGTACACTATCAAATCTTAACACCATTTTTTTAAAGTGGTAATTAAACAGTAATCCACAAGGACCCACTACCATGCTGAACTGCATACACTGCAAACTGCCGTGGTAAAGCTAGTGAGTGGAGCTGCTTAGTTTATCAAGTTGTGGATTTTGACTCTGGTGAGCCTTCCAAAACCTGAAGGCTGACTTGTACAACTGTGGAAGATCCAGCTATACCTGGAAGGATTTAAAAAAATCCTGAAAATGCCTAACAATTAAAAAAAAAATACAGCCATAGAATGGTTAGGGTTGGAAGGGACCTTAAAGATCATCTAGTTCCACCCCCCCTGCCATGGGCAGGGACACCTTGCCCTAGACCGGGTTGCTCAAAGCCACATCCAGCCTGGCCTTGAAGACATCCAGGGATGGGGCATCCACAACATCTCTGGGCAACCTGTTCCAGTGCCTCACCACCCGCTCTGTGAAGAATTTCTTCCTGATATCTAATCTGAACCTCCCTGATTTCAATTTGTACCCGTTACCCCTTGTCCTATCACTACAGGCTCTTGTAAAAAGTCCTCTCCCAGTACCCTTGTAGGCCCCCTTCAGATACTGGAAAGCTGCAATGAGGTCTCCTCGGAGCCTCCTCTTCTCCAGGCTGAACAAGCCCAATTCTTGCAGCCTTTCATCATAGCAGAGGTGCTCCAGCCCTCTGATCATCTTCGTGGCCTCCTCTGGACTCGCTCCAAGTGGTCAATATCCTTCTGATATTGAGGACTTCACAGCTGGATGCAGTACTCCAGGTGGGGTCTCACCAGAGCAGAGTACAGGGGCAGAATCAACTCCCTCGACCTGCTGGTGATTTAAAATGAATAAATTAAAAGGTTTCCTGTAGCTATTTCCAGCCCTGCTCTAGTCAGCACTGGACTGAACACTGTACGGCTCAGTAGCATTTAGTGGCATTCACATTGTCATAGAATTTATTTGTGGCCACTCCTACACTCAGACCATTGTTACTGCAGCACACCATCATATATGCTCTTAATCTGCAACCTTAACTCTGCCTCAGCAACAATGGGCTACAGATACAGATTTATTTGCACGAGCACAGACCCTGTGGAGCAGCTTATCACACTGCATTCCACTATGACTATGCCAAAATCTAGCGAAACCTTTCATAGGATTTGCGTAGCAAACTGAATTTGGAAAGGAAGTACAAAAGATTGGACATAAACGTATCAGCTCAATAATAAGTAGTTTCTAGTGTCTCATAGCAATCTAGATCGGTTGAAAATTAATTACCAATGCAGGGAAATCTTATGTTGTGTGCAAATGCAACTGAATACGCAGCCAGGATTGGACATGTTTACCTGCAGCATCAGTACATTTCCACGAAAAATCAAACACTTAAATTACTTGCCTTCCCTGGATTCTATGTTATCCAGCCACTCTACTCTACAAGTCCCAGAGGTTTCAAGCTTCTCTGGCTGACTTACCGAACTCTTCCAGAGCATACAAAATTTTTCTCATGGTCTGCCAAGACAGTGCAGAAATCTTGCACAAACCCTGTGGACTATTGAGGAAAAAAAAAAAAGTACATTCTCTTTTCCCCTTGATTCCTTCCACAGTTAAATGCCTCTGTTGCTTGCATGAATTCTTGTCAAATAGTGGAGAACCATTCCCAGTTTGCAAAACACTGGAATTGAGGACTAGTTAATGGAGGCTATCACTTAGAACAGTGAAGCCTGGTCCACAGCTCCTGAGCAATACAATACCTGTGAAATCCCCTGACTTTACTTGTGAGTAGGGATAAAAATTTGAGCTGCTCACATACAGATAAGGCCTGAAGTATCATCCTTGTTGCTTTGCCAATATCAATATCCACAGCAGCACTACCTAAGAGGGAAGCTGAAATACAGGCAACGGGTCTAGTTCAATTCCAGCTGATCTGGCTCCCTGCAGCTCTCTGCAAACTGTATTAGTACCTGCCACCAGTGGCCTAGTGATCACATACCACTGTCTACCTCCAGGTATTCTGGCTGATGAGGTAATCTGAAAATACCATATAGTGGCCTTTTAATTCCCTTTGAAAAATTAAATCTGAGATTGATATATTGTAAGAGGCAATAACAGGAGCCTGTGCTGTATTGTGCAGGTCTCCTGCAGGTGAGCTTCCTTCTGCCTAAACCCAGCAAGTGGAACTAGGTGCTGCAGAGATCAAGCTGATTACATACATTAAAAGACTGGGCCCGATGGCTTTTTCTTTGTCAAACCTCTGCCACGCCAAATTAAGGACAAACCCTAACCATGAGAATGTGTAGGAACATTTGAATGAAAGATAGCAGCACATGGAAAGCTATCCATCTGTATTAGTGTGAAAACACAAGCATAATCTCTGTGGAAACCAGCAGCTCCGTGAAGTCTGATTTCCTGTGCTTCTCTCCTGTGGGTTCTCTGGTGTCTGATGGTGGGACCGAGTTCACACTGCAGCGTTTCTCTGCAGCAAGGACATTCGCCTGAGCCTCTCCGACAGGCTGCTTATTTTCATGAAACTTAGTGATGCAGAATCTTCTGAACATTGAGTCACCTGTCAAGTCTGGTCAAAAACGGCCAACAGGTTCAGAATTAGTTAGAAAGGTGGGGTGGAGGAACAGGTTGAAAAAAACTCTGTGAGTACATCAGCTTAATTTCTTCAGGAAACAGTTAAAGCTCCACAGTTCTGGTTTTTTCTTCCTCCATCACCATTTATAGGCACAAATGCAGAAGACACTGGCTTTTGAAAAAGCTGCATTCTAGTTTTACCATGAAAGTTTTCCCCACTCCTGAGTAATGCGAGATGAATATGATGCCCTGTGCAATACTCATGAAACAGTTCTGAATTTCAAGTTGGCTCCTGACAATTATGTGAATATATGAACCACATTCAAACTCACCAGATGAATTCAATCAGCACTGTGCAAGTATCGCATACATAATCTATTAGTTTACCCCAAAGAAACTGAAGCATTGAATTCAAACAGAATGAAGTCATCAGTAATAAAAAAAAGAAACTGATAAGGCAATATTAAAAAAAAAAAAACACAACACAATTTCCAAGATTTGCAGAGAAGATCATACATTGACTGTAAACTATTCTCCCATCTGTCTATAAATACATAATTAAAAAATATTGGTTTGATCAGATAGCAGTTCTTAGACAGGGAAACAGCAGATGAATACCAGTTCAAATGTATCGGATGTATGACTATTTATACTGAAAAGGAACCTGAACTTACAGAAGAAATATAAAAACAATACTCCAATCAAAGTCAATTTATATTAAGGAGGCTTACTGATGCTTTTCAGCAAGCCAAGTAAGTACAGCAGACAGATTTCTTTTACAGTAGCTTTACATTTAACATAGTCCTCCCTCCTTGAGGAGATATACATATAACAGTTTTCATCATATCTACAATTCTGTGCACAACTCACTTCCCTGACATGGCTCCCTGCACTATGGTTCTTCAGAGAACCGCCCAACCAAAAACTGTTCTCCTCCAGCACCACGTGTTCCCAGGCTCTAGCATCTACCTACCCATGGACTTCTCCGTTGTCACAAGACTATCAGAGAACTGTTCACTCTGCATTTTGTGATTGATTTCAGAATGATTTCCTAAAATTGTGCTACGTGCAAGAAGACTGATTCAAAAGCAACTGATACTGGGATAGAACATGAAGCTTTCAGAGGAAGTTTTAAAATAATGTCTAGGTGTGGGAGAAATCTCTAAGAAACTTTACAAAGAGTTTAGCAAAGACTCAGATGCTGATTTCAAACAACAGTAACAACACCTGTCCAACAACCCAAGCCACAAATAATCTTGAGAGAAGTTCAACACTTCTTCAAATAAGCTGCATGCACTGCAAAGATTGTTTTGGTAAACAGAAAAAATAAATAATAAATAATCTTACATGAACATTCAAAAAAAAGGAAAAAGCACATTCCTGCCAGCAATTCTGTAGATTTGCTAGATAAAATCCTTACAACCCAAAGCTTTATTCTAGCTGGGGAGAAAGAGAGAAAAAAGAAGTCTGAGTGATTGTTCAACCCACGCTGCTAGGCTGGTACTACCAACTAGAAAAACCACCACCAGAAGTCTTCTGCCCTATGCCCGAATCTGTCCGAGGCACTATACAGGTTCCCCTGTGTCCACTGAGACTGTAAAGGGAGCTGCTATCTAACAGCCACTCACCTGACACAGTTGGAATAGGCATCCCAAAATAAAAATGGGAAACTGTAATTTGTCACAGACGTAGCTTGAAGCTATCTCTAACATTATGTAAAATATTACTGTGAAATTTCATCCCATCACCTCTGAAGAGACAGATGAACAAGTACCACAGAAATTACGTTATATGCCCAATATGGCAGACAAGTTATTTTTTTCAAAGAATCTAAACCTCATCACAAGTATTTAATACATATGGCTCAGGTTTTGCACAATAAAATCTCCCCTCTGTTCCTCTTGTGAGTTGTTAATCTGGATTTCAATCGTTCAGGTTAAAAATACAATTTTTTAAATTAGTGACTTCTTACTGCAGCTCTCTAGATAATACAAAATTAAAAACAAGTGTTGCACATACAGAGTGAGATGAACCACTTAAAGCTGTATATAAACACACATTTAAAGAGGCAATAAACATTTTGTTTCCAGTGGTTTTCCTAAACACATTAATATTGCACAGGGCTTTTTTTGCCAGCCACTTTCAAACACTGATTTCACCCAGCCGACTGTCAGCCTCTCTAAACAAACAACTGGTGCTTCCAAGTTAAATAAAAAAGAAAAAGAAAGATGATTCTTTTACTGAATTTTCCATTAACAAACAAATCCAAGACCAAATGTGATTCACAGACTCAAGAGAATGGACAATCTTCCATTCAATCTGCTATAAACCAAAATAACTTTATATACTGAAAGGAACATAGTGGTCTGCAAAGATATACAGTATGAGGGAGTCCAACAGAGCATTAGGAGTACCTTTCACTTAGAATAAAACTTCCGTTTTACCCTTTCAGTTCCAGCTCATCTTTCTACTTGGAAGTATTACATTGCTTAGGAAGATATTTCTGCAACCTCAGTAGTAAGAGGGAATAAAAAGAATGGCGGGAAGCAATAAGAGGAAAATCATTAAGAACATAATTCTACAATATTTCAGCTTTCATCTTTGTCAACCACCAAGAAAGAGAGATTTTAGGAAAAAACGAACATTTGTTGTTTTCATATGCACTTGAGTAAATGAATGCTATTGCAATGGAAGACTTGTCAGAAATGCCTTGTTGACATCACTGATATTGCCTTGCAGGCTCAGGGAATCATCTTTGATCTTCGGCCTGAGCCAGACTGGGTGTTGGCTATACACACCCCATGCTGAGCACCCAGCTTAAGTCTGATGTCTTTCTAGCTACTGGAAACATGCAAGTGGTTTTACCGGTCTCCATGCTACTTGCTTTCTTGCTCTGGCCAGAAATACACCCTATGTGTACACAATTACCATCTTTATCAATGGAGAGGGGCCTCAGAAGGACACTTGACTTGGAAACCTGTGCAAGGTGATCTGGAGGAAGACTTTGAGCCCAGTTCCATTTAGACAGGACTATCCCGAGAGGGTCTGTATAGATGGGCTGACATAAGAAGCATTAGATAGCGATGTTTTCCTCTATCCATATGTACATTAATACCTTCAAAGTCAAGAATCCTAAATACACTGCAGGAAAACAAACTACACTGAAGAGCCTATTTACACTTCTTTGAGTTTATTTGAATTGTACACTAAATTCCCTGAGTCTTAATGCGCTCTACAATATCGAAAAAAGTCCCGACTGCCCTTCAGTGGAACATACGCGGTCACCTTTCTATTCTTGAGGCTGACATAAAAGCAGTAGAAGCACTTCTGCCCAAAAGGTCAAAGACTCCTAGGGCAGCACATGACTACCATTTGTCTGGATGTAAATTGAGTCCTATTGACCCTGTAACATCACTACTGACCTCTTGACATTAGGAGCTTAGTGGAAAGAGAGAAGATGATATTCTTAGGTTCCTACAGACTCATTAGGAAAGAAGAAGGACAGAGAACCTTGCATTATATGAATTAGCAGTGTCATTAACCTTTTCTTTCCCCAAATAGCTCATAATATGTTTACAGAAGCCTCAAAAGAATGATTTGAAGACTGAGACCAACAGATTTGTATCACTTCCAGTTTTTCCAAATTGTTTATAAAATATCTCTCAGTGGCTTGACATAAAGCACCCTTTTATGTTTCCCTTCTTTCACATGACATGCAACACCTTTTCCTGTTTGTTATGGCAGATGGCCTAGACATTCAGATGAGCATCAACTTTTCAACCCAGGCCAATTCTCATCTCCATTACTCTCCTTTGTAACTTATAGTAGACTACAGCTGGCCTGAAATAATAAGAGGCATAGCCTAATTTGTTGCTTTACGGAAACAAAATTGGCAAACTGATGTTTAACTTCACCATAACAGTAGATATGGTAGGTGCTCCTCTACCAGAAACAGGTTATTTGCAATCAAGTAAGAAGACCAAAAAAAAAAAAAAAAAAAAAAAGGGACACACGATTATTTTCTTATTTGTAGCCAGCTTTAGTTCAAAGAAAAGACTTTTCCCCCCCGCTTCTTTTTTTTCTACTCAATGAATTGTGCTTCATCAAGGAAGGCAATCACCAGATTTTAACTAATAATAAAAAAAAAAAAGATGCCTTACAGTTCAGGCTGGTTAATGGCAATGTCTGTTTCTGGCATGTGACCAGTTTACTGCTGTCTTGTTGATCTGAGATGTGCACGTGTCTCCGAAGGGCTAGGAAAGCAGGGAGATTAGGGACTCGGCTGCTGACAACAACCAAACTCTCTATAAACAATACACAATGAAAATAATGAAAACCAGATTTTCCTGGTATTTTCAGTAGCCTCTAGACAATGCAACAGTTTCTGGTTTCTTCACTAAAGATGATATCAATTATGCCTTTTATCCATCATGCAGAAGTCACGTGTGAGGCATAATTGAGGGCCTTCTCTCCAAGGTAATTTCTTCTGGATTTACACGGCAAAGTACTTAAATTGCCTTTTTTGGCACTTTGTATTACAACACAGCTTGGGAGGGGGTATCTTACTTTACTGATGTAAAGCAGCTGGCATATTTACAATAGATAGGTCACATCAACACAGAGCAGATTTTCAGCCCTCTAGACTCCATTTACAGCAGCTTTAACAATTCAACAAAGCAAATGCTGAATGTTAAACTCTTGTGTGGAAATGTAGCTCTATTTCTTAATAGCTATCACACCTGCCTGCAACTGGCAACTATTTTTTTTTCACTTGCAGACTATTGCTTTTTGCACTAGAGTTTATTAAACTTATCATGAAAGCTGAAATAATAAGTACTTTACAGACTTCCAGTGAATTAGCCATTCAAGAGTCCCTCAGGAATTTCCCTTTAGCATACACAAAGCAAAGGCAGGAGGGAGAGAAGGTGACAATTCAGTACAGTCTTAATTTCTGTGCTCCCTTGTGAGGGAAGAATCAAGGATCTAAGATTTGCTCACAACAGATGCTGCTGTGCACGTTCTAAAAGGTATTTTGTTGACAACTACAAAGCCCAGAGTAACTACCCATTTTCTCCCAGAAATTACCTCTCCAAGTTTCACGCTAGAGACTATATCCTGCTTTTCGTTACACACATGCCACTGGGAGAGTGGCAGCACCTATTCCTTTATGTGGTGTGTTTTCGTAATACCTGGCCTAGGTAGAAATGAGCTGGGAAACTCAACCTCAGCTCAAGAAAAAAATGTGTCTGTGTCTGTAATCGTGTTACAGGTACAGCTTACATTAAAAAAAAAAAAATTAGAACATGTGCAAAGCATCAGCAAAAAGCAAAGACCTCGTAGCCAAAATGCATCCTTACTATAAAGTTGGGGTTTTTTGAGTCTTTTTAATGAATGGTCACTACGAGGATAACATTAATCCACCATTAAGAGTTTTATGGGGAAAAAAAAATACAGAGGTAATTTATCTTTTTTAACTGTCAGCTGCATTTCTAAAGCTTTAAAGGTCTGCAGTTTCTAGCGGCCTTTTGTCTTTCTGCCATGGCAGGAATATCTTGGACAGCTGTAAGAGCTTTGTAAGCTATCTTTCTCAAAATCCATTAGCTAATTCAAGGAACCTAATTAGAGCTGCCATTTTGATGGAGCATATTGAATGCTCTGTATAAACTAGTAACACCATCAATGTTTATTAAAAATTGCAAGAACCAAAGCTCTCGTTTCCATATAAATATTAATGGACAGATACACGATGCTTATTGAAACATAGAAGGCGTTATGTTCACAGAAATACACACAGGTATACTTACAGCCCAGTGTGATGCATTTATTCACAAAGGCTGAAGTACAGAAGCAAAACCTAGGGACAATTTTACACAAACTGTTGAAAATTGACCGGCTTCCATTTACACTATCCTTATGTGCATTAAAGGAAGCAAAGCACACTAAAGATGATTTGTTTCTTGTGTTTTTCCTGAGTAGTGTGCTGACAATTTGGAGTGTATTTTGAGCTTACCTCAAGAATGCACTCCAGCTGGAACCGTTTTATGGCTCCTCTTAAACCAGCCACTCCAATCACCGTACTTTGTAGACATTTACACGTATTCCAGTACTATGCTGTTTAAGGGCATCCAAAGATTCAAAGGGAATTTGCACTGTAGAGCTAAAACGCAAATTTTGCTGTAGACAGCAACAAAATCGGTGAAAGGAGCCAGACATCTGGAGCAATGCTCTCCTACATTCCACTGCGTAAAAGCCCAACTGTAACGAAAAAGCAACTTGCAGACAATGATACAACACATGAAATACTGACCATTCTAAGAATATATCAGAGATCTAATTAGGTTAGGCTGTACAAGCATATGCCTTTGGCGACAGGAATAAGAAGTTTTCTGGCTACTTCACAGCTTCGTTTTTAACTTGATACTTCATAAAAGGAACTGCAGAAAACCTCATATGTTACCATTTCAATCTGACGTACACTTTCATACGCATCTAACAGTGCCTGGATTCTATTTATACGTACAACTAAATATACGTGCATAGAAAACCCATCAGATTTGCTACAGAAAGACAGCAGATGTTCTTATTAAGGCACTGGCACATGCAAGGTGAAGCATGTAAGCCTTATAAGGAGAGCGTTTAACATTCCAACTACAAGCTAAAGAGAAGTAAAGACAACAAATGAAATGATTTCTAACGTATTTTACTAGCTGCGAGTACAATGCGCAGCAAAATGAAAGCACCGTTGAGCATGCTCAAATAACTCTTACAACACATGGAGCTTCTCACAGAGGGGAATACAATCCATACGCACTCTTGGAACAACCTAACTCCAACGCAATGATCCAAAGTTCACTTCTGAATATATACTGAACTGACACACAAAGCATTTAACAGATGTGCAAGAGAAACAGGCTTAATTGTATTTTCTACACTGTAGTAGTGCAAGGGGCTAAAAATTTTATGACAATCTTACCATGGGACAAGGCTGAAGGTAAATTCATTTCGGTTCTGAGAGGGCAGTTACTTCCAAACTACAACTCAGATCTGAGCAGTTTCACAGGAACATGCTCAAAAGTCAAAACACCCGTTACCACTAGCTTCTCTCAGGAATTATATATGGCAAATTTAGCTTGTGGTTATTGCTCAACAGAAACCCTGCCAGATGCTGAAGCGGCTGATGGATTTTGCAAAGTTCTGCCGCCTTCAAGGCCGCCCTGCCTACCCTTCCAGCAGCCTCCCTCCTCGGGCACCTCTCCCCCGTGCAGCTGGGCTCCTCAGAGCACAGTTGTTTCCTTCGCATTCGCCAAGGCTGGGGAGTGCACATTCCTTCAACTAGCTTTCTCCACATCAACAGAATTAAACACTTTATAAGCCGAACTGCATCAAGGAGAAATAATTCTGAACACAGGGGCCTAAAGTTAGCACTGCAGCTTTATTATTTTTTTATTATGCAGGCAATGGAAGCTCCTGGACTCGCAGACATGCACAGTTTTTCTATCTCGTTCTTAGCACCTCTGAAATTACTATCACTTTTCCACTTGGAGAAATCAGGGCTGAATTTCAGGTGTTTAAGATTGAAGGTAAGCACTATTCCTTTTCAGTAAGTTTTGAAAAATGTTAAATTAAAATGGAAATCCAAAGTAATGGAATCTTCAAACTACACACAATTATTTCCTGGTGTATCTCACCCGGAAGAGAAAGAACAAGCCCCTCTCTCTGCATTTGGCTGAGAAGTCCCAGCAATGCTAAAGCAAGTGTTCTGGATCAGGCCCATCTCTAGCTCTACAGAATGACTCTCATGGTTTCAACTGCTGTGTTTAGAGAGAGATGCACCTTACAAATCCTTTCACATCTGTTTTCGTCTTGCCCCCTTCATTCCCTCTTCTCATCCTGATGTTCGATAGTCTCCCCTTCATACCTTTCAGTCAAGAATGCTGTTTTCTCCACCCATTTATTGGCTTCCCATACAAGCATACCCCTGTCCTGCAGGCTGCTGTAGTGCAGAAACACCTCCCCTGATGTGCCCAGGTAAGCATCTCTCCTTCCAGCACTCCTTGAAACCCATCTCCCAGAGACATTTCCACAAAGCAGCCTGCCAGTAAGGATGAGGCCTCAGGTGGCATGGAACACCCAAGAGCACTTCTTCCTTTCTGCACTGGTCCAAAGGAGTGTGCTCGTGTCTAACACAGCATTACACTTGCAGCACCGTCAACTCCTCTCTACTGTGAAGCACCCACTTACTGTCCACAACTCTGCCCTGACCCAGCACTCTTCCTTTATTCTCCCCATCCTCTAGCTGCTCCAGCAATTCTGACTCTTCTCTGTCCCTATTATTGTCCTGCTCCTCCATAATCCATTTCTTAGGATTTTCCATTTAAATCAGCTCATGCCTTTTTCTCCTGGAAGGTGGGGCGTAAGGGCAAGGCGACACTGATTATGCCCTGTTCACTTCAACCTTCATTCCTGCACCAGGACCTTCTCTGGGCCTTGCAGCCAGGAGAACCTACTGCTGGAAAAGCACGTCTAGGCTCTGGCAGTTCAGGACAAGCACTTTTGGTGAAGTCAGCAGCCAAGTTTCTATCATGTGTGTAGGAAGTACTCTAAATCTTACAACTTAGTCAAATTGTCAACGTTCAAGGGGTGGCAAAAGGCACAGTCTGGTGCAAGACTAGGCTGTGATCCCTTCCTAAATATAAAGCCCCTGTTCCAGCGTATGGAAAGACTAGAGCTTCTTATTGAAAGAATCATATACTTCATATTTTTACTTTTTACACAGACAAAACAACTCCTTGTCTTCTCCCTCCAGGCCCACCCCAAAACAGCTGTCATCATGTTCCATAAAAATTCAGCTTCTGTACACCTCCTACATAGGCATTCAACCCAAATGGTTGAAGACTGGTTATTGACAGGTGGAAATAAGAGTTTTCCAATGGAATTCAGGCCAGCAACGCCCCTCACACAAGCGGTGGGGCTCAGGTTTGCATTGCTGTCCCCTCCCTGTCCTCCAGGACTGGAGACTCGCTGGCCCAGCAGCTAGCTGCTCGTTCCTGAAGGTAGCATAAACCTGGTTTGCTCCTGGCATCTGTTGGATGAGTCCTCCTTAACGAGAACTGCAACACCTTTGAGGTACAGCCTGATAGGCACACAGTACTCCTGCATGTGCTCCAGATTAAGCTGTAGTCAGCTTAATGAGAGACTTAATTGATGAGTGCTACTTCCTTCACTTGTCCATTAAGATAAGTACAGCACATGGACATTTCAACCCATCAAAGACAAGAAAATGCATTAATTTTGGTTTTCTTAGAGCTGTTAATAAATCTGACACTGTCTGGCAGTTTTCTTCATTTCCTACCATTTGACAGATACTGTGATCACAAGTTACAGAAGATGTTTTTCCTCTGAAATTATCACTCTGGTAATACGAGCCAGAAGGAATCTTTATCAAGATACCAAGAAGCTGGGTATCGTTTTTATTTTTAACTTTACGCGTCTGGTTTGTGAATATCTCAATGTGATAAAAAATAAAATCCATCCAGTACTATTAAAAATACATATACACTATAAATGACTGTATTACAGCAAATAATCACACTGTGTATTTATTAGTAAAAGTCAGTATTCCTCTCATATAATCAGCCTGGCTCTACTTAAGACACCTTTACTGTACAAACTCCTGCAACTGTTTTCTTCCTCTTTCTCTCTCTCAAATTGACATTTGTATGGAATCAAGAAAAATCTTCCTTAATAATTTTTCATTACTAATGGCTTTTTTCGGTATGTGTATTTGGGAGGAGGGAAGGCAAAGGGCAGGAAAAAGCAGCTTTAAGTGCTCTGCAAATGATCCTCCTGAATCTGGGCCTCATAAATCCTATCAAATGTTATATTTCATCAATAGGCTGGAAAAGCTTTTTTCTCTGCAATGATGAAGCCTGGCTTTAAAATTTATGGTTTCATTTTAGAAATGGACTATAAAAAGAGTCTGACTTAGCTGTCTATCAACTGCAGCTGACATTAGCAAGTTAGGTGTGGACTTTCAAAGTGTTATATGTATTTTTTATTTATTATACATGTACATACATACATAGAGATCTATGAGAACATGTATATCACTGTGGGTTTGTGCATGCCTAAGTACACAGCTGGCTTTTTTAATTTTTCTTTAAAACCCCATTTTCTTCCAATGCAGGAGGCTCCGAGATATTCAACAGATTAGATCGCAGAGTGATAAAAGCATCCAGACCAAAGTTGGCTCAAGGACCTGCAGCAACACAAGTAAATTGCATTCTGCTGCCCAAATGATCGAGATAAAGTGGTTTATTTTGTTCTCATTTGTGGGGTGGTAAAACGCAATTCAGCAGTGGCAGAGCAAGTTTCAGGGGAAGGCAGGGAAGATTTCAATAGGCTGTGGGGAAAAAGAGGAGGAAAGGACCAGAAAAGTTTTAGATGGGGGAAGACAATTAGTGAAGAACTGACAGATTGAGGAAGAGAGGGTGCAGAGCTTCTGTACCTCTCATGCATGGGGCGGGAGGGAACGAACCTCCCCTGCCTCTGTGTAAGTCTCTACCTCTACTCCCTTCCAAAAGCCCTGGAAACAGTTCTGCTTTCCCAAACAGCCTCTCCCAAACTCCCTGGGGAAGGAGAGGGCTGAGAACATGTCTCTGGTTCCTGTTGCTGCCACCCCTGATGGGAGCCATGTGGGTGCCACAGCTGTCCCCTACAAGCCCAAAAGCCTACTCTGGCAGCCACAACAGCAGCTTCCTCAGATGGAGGAGGAGACAGTCTGTACATCCTTCCGAAACATTCACTCCTCTCCTCCCTCACCTCCAGAGCTGGAGGTCTGCAGCCAGTGACTACTACTTAGTTCTCCCTATGCTAAAAAGCAGCCTCAAAGGTAACACTTCTAATAGGAGCATTACTACTCCTCAAAATCCTCATCCTTGAAACAGCAAACCATGTTTTAAAATAAAAAATGGATAAAGTGACACAGCTGCAGCCAGAGAAAGTGAAGCTCCACTCTGAAGGTAGGGGAGCCCATCTCTCTCCATCCACTACAGAAGAACCTAGTTTCCTAACTCAGAAAAATTAACGATGCATTATGTGAAAACAGCAAATCAGAACATGCTGTGGAGGCATTATATAAACTAAACAGCAAGGCAGCTAATCTAAATTCCATGTGGAATGGTTATTATTGCGTGTTGTCACTGTTGCTTCTGAAAACAACTGTAACATCGGTTTTGGGGGCAACACATAGAAAAACCTGGAAGTCCTGTTCCTCATTATAAACTGAGGAGGAATCTCACCCTGGGGAACACAGCCAAAGCTGACAAGTGTATACCACAGAAAAGGGTGGTGGTGGGGATTAATGGTGAAGGTATTCTGAGTTAAGACCAAGAAAACAAACCTCTTCTTCCATTGCCTCTATTTTGTAACATGAACAAGATGAGAAAATAAAAGAGCCTCTCACTGATACTGAGGACATGTGTATACCACGGCCTCAGAGGATATTTGCCAAGGTCCTTGTTGCCAGCCCTGCTGGGGATGGGAGGGAGACACTGCACCAGGGTGGGACCCCATGGTGGCTCCTCCAACACACCCGCTGCAGGGGCCTCTTGTGACTACTGAAGGGTGCTGGCGCTGCTTGCCCTGGTCAGTGATGGCACACGCTAGGAAGGCAGCACCCCTCATTTGGTAATACCGAGTGGGGGAACAGGTAGGGGAAACACCACCCACCCATCCACATTCTGCACACCAAAATGTCTTCTGCTTCTAGCACTAACTTTCCACTGGAAATGCACAAAATACATCATGCTTACACCAATTTATGGACATGAAAGGAGCTGAAATCAGCTGTATTTCCACCAAATGGTTTTTGTATTAATGAAGGGTAACTTTATCAGTGATCTACAAACAGCACATCTCTGGAATTCCACTTTTTTTTCTGCTGGAAGGAGGCATGTAACAGCATCACATCACATGAGCTTTAAGTTACTTAAAGAAAGTCTTGAAATGTTTCAGATTCATACAAGTTAACCCCATTTAATGATGAAGTTCAGGACACTAATGCAATATTGACATGATAGTGTTTTCAAAAACAAACACACTCATCAAAAGCAAAAAGCTGTTGGCACTATCCAAATCCTTAATTTTTTCCCTTTTAAAAATCTTCTCATCTGATTTCCCCCTCCCTGCAAAGGATGCCTGTTTAGTTTTGTTATTCCTTCTTCTTCCCTTGCTTCCTTATTTTCCCACCTCTTCCCTGAGCCTCATCTCCAGCTTGCTTTTCTTTGTATTTTGCTTGAGCTCCTATGAAACCCTGACCTGTTTACAGAGAAAAAACCCACTGAGCTCAAGGGCTAATGTTTTACCCCTTACTCGCCATCCCGTATCTGGCTGCAGTCAACAGCAACCAAAAGTCATCAACATCAATGGATTTTCAGTGACACGCACTGTATTTGCTCAGATAACAGCCCCATATACTGCCTTTGAAACGAGGGTGTGACCATTACTTAGGGATACTTTCAAGAGTCAGTAATTGGCGTTGCTGTGGGACATGTTTGCTTCGTGTTTTGAAGGCAGACCTGCAGAAAAGCAAGCTTTGAATTTTTTCTTGGACGGCACTGCGCTCTCACTCAGAGGGACACACCGATATTGACCTAGCCACGTCACCTTTGGACTGGAGCAGGCCGTTGGCAGGCTGGTTTGGAGCGAGGGGCATACGCCGCCTCTGAAAGGTCAGGCAAACACATGAGGGTTCAGACCTTTCCAAATTGTGTAGTGCAAACCAGGCTAAACAATATAGGCTGAAGTGGCCTCGCTCCAGCTTCTACAGCTATCCTCCTTATTGCCATCTAGGTTTGAGATGGCCTTCAAATCTTTGAAGACCGACTCGCGAACACCTGCAGACAAAACATCCCTGCAACGTCCCCAGCAGAGATACAACAGAGACAGTCCTGTTTCCACACACAGCAGAACCATGGAAACAGTAAAAGCAGGCGAGGGAGTGCAAGATAATATGGAAACAGTACTGGTCCGCAGGATGCCCAACAGTGATACTTGGTGTTTTAGGAAGGAGGCAGATGTAACGCACCTATACAGGCCGCAAAGACAATTTCAGAATTTATGAGCCTCACTGCTGCTTAAAGTCCATATGGACAGACAATATACAATTTTTTTTATGTAAAAGAACAAACAAATTCATAGGTTTACTGCACAAATAGGACCAAGCTTCTTTGGTGCCAGGTGACTGTAAAAACATGTACAGAATACCTGTGAGAATGCAGCCTCCAGAATTACTGTTTCCAGTGTAGGAAAAATGTCCATCCACTTCTCTAGTCCTCAACGTTTTAAGTTTGCCAACTGAGCACAAATGTGGATCACAGCCTCCATGTGTGGAGCAGGACAGAGACGGATATGCTGCATCCAGTCTAGCTCTGCACACCTTTCCCACCTGGAGAGAAGGAAAGCAAGCCGGCCCACCAAGATTTTCACTTTCATCTGCGGTATCTTTTTTCTGCAATTGTCAAGGTTTAAAACAGCATGGATATGCGTTGTCACTGACTTAAGCATAGTGACCATAAGGATTTTCCATCCCTCATTTTTCTCCATTCAAGTATATTCTCCATTAATGCACAAAATTACCTTTACCCCCCCCCATCTAATTCACTGCTCCCCATGGGATAGCCATTAAAATTGATTCATGAATACACTACATTTACAGGCAAAAATGGGAAGCGAGACACCCCCTCCCCATCATGTCCCTCTCCAGGAGGGAGTTTGAAACACACTGAACAAAGAACCCTCAAATCTTCTGGCATACAGCTTAGAAATCAGAATATGATTTCCAGTCTGTAGCTCTTGCTTCATTACAGAAGATATGGCCCTTAAAATCAGCAATTAGCTTTGACCAGTAATGTTTTAGGCTCCAGCTTTTAGTCTTGTTTTGCTGTAGATTCCACACTGCAAGAGGCTGCTTCCCTCCCTCGGGTCCTGTCCCCCAACCCCAGCTGCAGCAGTGAAGATACCTAAAGGATTCAGACAGCTGGAGAAAATGTGAGACCCCGACTCTCAGACCTCATCCGTGCTCCTCTCCTTTCACTCCTGAACATACATCTGGATTTGACAATCATGCTTATCAGGTAGATCAGCAGATAGTCTGCCATCTGTGTTATGGTGCAGAATTAGGTCAGGAGAGCACTCTGCCAGCTTGTGTTTTGCTGCGTAATCCTTCATAGAGTAGTTGTGGAGACAGCAATAAAGGACAACTCATCACACTAACCAAATTCTTCACCCCTTAATCCTGGTCAATTTTCCAACCTTGAGAGGAAAATGAAATAAAAATCATACATTACTGCTATTTAACTGCATATTCCAATAGAACGCATTTATAAGAATACAACTGACGCCAGGAGGCAAATTTATTTTATGAAAATACATCATGTTTGAGGGCAAATTGGATGTTATAAAAAAAATATAGTCTGAAGGATGGTAGTTCTCAACTTTTAAGCTGTCTTCTTCTGCGATGCCATAGCTGGGTCTTCCAGCTGGCCTCACCAGATGGCCACATTGGCCACCACCAGAATAGCAGCCTGGAAACAAGTGCCCTACAGTCTTGCCTCAGCATCTTGGCTGGAATACACTGAGGCAGGAGTTTTGTACTCGCAGTTCAGAGATATTCCCAGTGCACTTGCTTAAGAATTGCTGAAATTTGTGAAGAGAGTAAAGCCAAATTTCTGGTCCCATAGAGTCAGGGAAAATAACACAATGTTGGATATGAGCTTTTAAATGTTAATCATCACTATTCACACTACAACTTTGCTACACTAAAAACAACCCCTCCCCACACTAGCACACAATATGAAAATCTTCTTTAAAATAATAATATTAAAAAAAAGGAATTTTCTGCTAAGCAGTAGGTAAGTTCAACTGCAGAGGATTTCAGCACCTACATACAATTTTTTGTTTCATGGAGGCTATGCAACCATTCATCCTCTTACATACAACTGTGCAAATCAGTGTGTTAGTGATGCTTTTGCAAAGAGGGTTTGACAACAATAGAGAGTCCCCAACCTGCTAAATAAGAAGTGACAACTCCATTTGAAAGCTGTCTCTGGATGTGTTTTATGTGCAGAAATTATCTGTGACAGTTCAGATCAAAATAGAGTTTTCATTTCATGTGGTAGGTAAATGGACGATAGAATAGGTTACTTTAAATGCTGTAGTCTAGTACAATTAATGGTTTTTGTTGTATGGATTTCTTCTGTGCTCTGTGCTCTAAACTTTGGGGTAAAAAAAAGTAAAACTCCTTTTGCAAATAGCATGACACAAAGAACAGGCCAAAAGGTAATAAAAGTGGTTAAAAAAAAAGTCATGCAGAAGTATGGCAAAAAAGCTCAAGTTACAGTAATCTGGCTGTGAAACTAATAAGTATAAAACAGAAGAGAAAACATCACTTCATCATTCTTTCAGTGAGAACCAGGCAGGGGAATCCATTCGATTTCTCACCTCAATCAACAGAAATTTTGTCACTTACTGTGATGGAAACAGGACTTGCACATCAGTCTTCTTTCTGAGCAGCAGACACAAATCCACATGCTACCATTTGCTTTTCAGATTGCGCAACATCAATGTACAATTTCTATCTTATGTAACTATACCAATGACACAATCTGTACTTTAAAAAAAAAGTCAGATCCAAGATATTGCTTTGGCCTCTGATGGAAGGTTGCAGATTTTCATGTTTTCCAGAACATAAAAAAAAATATGCCCCATTAAGTACCAGGCACGCTATGTTACCGGAAATAAGACAGGATACAATATGAAAGCATTAATGATTTCATCTGTTCTTGTATCCTTTTACGTACTTTGGCAACTGCTGCGATCTTATCATATACACTATCACACGTTACTACCCACATCTAGAGAAATGAAACTTCCACTACCAAATTTATGGGTTTATCTAAATTCAGATGTGAACTGTCACTTTTCTTCCCAGTACCCATACATTCACATTTGTTACCTGCAAATCAATCAGTTGTTTCCTGACCCATTTTAAGGAAATGTGTTTTCTTAAAGGCCTGGAGCCACCGCTGTGTTACTTCAGCACAACAGTGATTCTCGTGTAGAACTGATGGGAGCTGTGCCGATCAGTGCCCGGAGCTTCCTATCTTTTTCAAAGTCGATGAGGAAACCAGTAGTTTGGTATATTGCTTTTTATATGTAAGCCCTAAGTGTTGTTAGTAGAGAAGTTGTGGACCCACGAGTGGGTGATCTCATCCCAAATGAGGGCCCACGAACCTTACATAATCTATTTTATTTATGCCATGCTTTAAACAATGCATATTTTGAATCCTTTCTGAGAAACAGCATTTTTCTTGGCATGATTTTCAATTTCCACCCACTTGGAAGAGCAGGTGTCTTTGTGTATCATTTCTCAACCCTGGGAATAAAGAAAACATTTAGAAAACATGTTAAAATTGTTTTCCTATAGTCAAGGGACTTTAAGGTTGCATGGGCATTACAGAACAGACCTCCACTATAAATGCACTGAGCTAGTAGAAACACTAACTGACACCAAATGTTCGGAAGATCTGAGACCTCAGTACTGGCCATGGGCTGAACACTGGTAATCTTATTCCTCAGAGGCAGGTTTTAACACAAAAGATAAATTAACATCCATCTACGCACTACGGTTTATGAGAAGAAAACAACAGAACAATGAAGCTGTTCAGACATCTGGTGTATTTGCCCTGGCTAATAGTGATGAGACAGTGGGCAGAGCGCAGATGAAAGGCGAAAAGGTACGAAGGAATGCTGTTAATAATTTCAGAAGCCACACAGACATGTAAAAAAATACCAGCATTCAAACTAACGAGTCTAGATTTTGGGAGGAATTCTTGAGCGCTCACCATATTTAGATTGATAATGTATTTGTAGCAGCGCTCAAAGAAGGAGAATTAGACTTCTCCCTATTCAGTTTTGGAGCCAGAACATGTCACTAAGTGCAAGAGACTTTTCAGGCTCTGTAGCAAAGAGGTCAAAGCATCACCACTACTGCAGACAGTGGTATTTACAGAGAAAAGGAGGAAAAGATCAATCCCTCCCCCCCAGTCCCCTTACTCTCCCTCTCTGAAGCAGCTGCTGCTTAAACACTGCCATTGTATACTGAGGCACAAAATAATTGCCTCCTGTTTTTTTTCAAATCAGGGACAGCAGAAGATGTTAAAGGAAGAAAACAACACCTTATTCAGGTGAAGGACTGCAGACTGTCTGCTTGTAATTTGTGTACTAACAATCAATAACAATTACGCCAAGGTTTATTTCTCTGATGCTGTTCTCCCACCCTCCGCCACCACCTCACCCCCCTTTGTCACGCCATGGAGGTACCCGCCGATAGGAAAAGCAGGGCCTCCAGCCGCAGAAGGCCTCCTCTGTCATTACCCGAGAGCCGGGCAGAAGCAATCCAGGTCCCCTCGTTAGCAGCACACTTAGAGCATACGAGTGCTCAATTAAAGCAGTCCTTTCAGACAATTATTGAGCATTATGGTGACTCAGGCATAGAAAATAGTTGCCCTCTCCCCGCCTCGCCGCGAGACAGACCACGTTTTGAATGTGTTTTCATCCCTCTGAATGTGCGTTATCGCTTACTCTTCCATTGCCAGGCCACGTACATCACTTGCATTAGAAACGTGTTCTATGCTTAAACTTACAGGCCAGTCTCTAAATAATTGTTTTTCATGCATTTTATGTAAATACCATAATGATCATTTGTGGTTGATTCCATTTACAAGGTAATAACCATAACCAGGACTAAGTAGGCATCAAAGCCTAAGGGGAGAAGTGTTTATAACAGATAAACTCCACAGCTGAAGGACATGTTCTAGTTAATACTGGTTTGAGAAGAAATGCCCCTAAGATACTATTATGAAGAAAAATTTTATTTAAGATTAAAATTTTAAGTGAATGAATAAATTAAACCATAAATATGGGTCAAAGACTGCACGATAAGATGTTGTTTGAAATGTTGAAACAGTAGTTGGCTCTTTCTTGTTTCTCCTCACTGCTTCCAAGCCACTGGAGGGAAGAGACTAACAACCTCCCAGAGTGCAGATTCAACACAGGACTATGACACTGCAAAACTGTCACACTGACCTACCAGTACAAAAGTAGTAAACTGGAGAGAAACACGAAGGGGAAAAAATAAATTAAGAGGGCATTTATTGCTCTACATGTGTGCTATATTTATTTAATTTTTAGCACTTTCTAGAGGTATCTCAGACCTCTTACATTTTTAATTTTTTTTTTTATTATGAGCCATTCTTTGTTTTTCTCCGCTTCAGCTTGGTGGACTGAAAAAATGCAGGCAGCTTCCTGTTCTGCAGGCAACTGAAGAGTATAAAATCCATCATGCAATCATTCTCCACTACTTTCTAAAAATGGCCTCCAGACATCAAGGACAAATTAGTGATAAAGACAACCAGCGTGATTATCTGAAGCAACATCATTTTCTCACATCCCTCTGTCCTAATGAAAGACCTCACTTTCTCTCAGATGCAAGCCATACTGTAGTTTAAGGCAAGCTATGACAGTCTAGCATCACTCTCCATAAAATAGTCACAATTCTCTTAGACCATCCCTAGATGAATACCAATACCTTCATCAATGTCAACAAATTCTCTGCTGCTGCAAGGCCTGACAGAGAAACGGGTCCTTAGCCACAGTACACGTGGACTCCATAAGGTGCCAGAGTTTCAGAGTATATACCAACTTAGCTATGTCAGAAGACTTGAGATAATAAAACAATGAACTATTTCTTGGCTTATTATGACCCCCTGGATTACTGTCTGTGCCAGTGGACTTGTGATGATGGATTGGAAAAACTGTATGCTCTGCACAGCTGTCAGACAATAATCACAATTACTCTCTTTTTACTCAGCATCCTGTTGCCTATTAAGCCATTTCCATCACATCTCATCAGTCCTCCCAATATTTTTGCTAGCACAATATTGAGTGACTCTCAGCTTTTCAAACAACATCAATTCTTATAGTTTTCTGCTAACCGAAAGATCTGGTTCATGCTTCTGCCTATACTTGCTGTCAGCAATGCAGCTTACTAAATTCCTCGGTAACCTTTCACCACTGGCATCTTGACACATGCAGGGAGCAAGGTCCTGGACTCTTTTTAGGAGCAGTTGTTTTATCCTGTTATTAGATGCTTGAACCCTCCGTGAGAAGGTTCCCATCAACTCATTCTAAGGTCAGATCTGTGGCCCTGTAAGATCTTTTATATCTTATTATGTTGAGAGCCAAGTCACTCAGTGGAACCAGAGAATTAAGATTAGCAGAAAAATCTTATAAATCTGCCAGTGTAAACCCCAGGTAAACTGGGACTGTAGAAAAATCTGTGTATGGCAAGAATTCCCTACATCTTATGGATGTGTAGAGATGATAGCTGTATGAGTACCACACAGACGTAAGCACTTTGACAGGATGTGAGCAGTCGTGCTGGAGAACCCTACCAGAGATACTGCTTGTTGCAGTGGCAGCATAACCTGGCAATGCTGGCAGGTCTGAGGTGCCCCATGGTTCTCTGTGCTGCAGTCATCTCAACTGGTTGTCAGAGTTTTTCCTGGTAAACTGAGAAAACCAATCAAGTGTTTATTTTAAGAATGTATGAGAAATTGTGGGATGCTGCTTGGAGACACTCTGGATTCAGTTATGCTCCTCACTGCTTAATGAGGAGCGCTGGGGATTGCTTTACCTGTAGCTTAGAGGAACCTGTCAGCACATGTCCCACTGACCCTGGATAGCCTCAAACAGAGGTACAGACACTGAAAACATTTCTCATGGCTCCAAGCAGTCTATGTCCATTTCCCCTGTCACACCCAAGAGTTAGTGCTCTATCCTTACTAAGCAGGTACCACTGTTCTCTTAACTGGAGCTACTCAGGATTCTGAAGTAGTCCAGTGATAACCCTTTTTCCTCTGCCTCCAAATATAATCCTTTCTCCATTATACTTGAAGATTTCCATGAAACAATTGTGTCTCCCACTAAACTCTGACTATTTTTAAAAAATAGTTTGACTAGAAGCTGCTAATTTGTCTCAACAAAGTGAAAAATCAGGACAGAGCTTGCTGTGAGTTCATGTCATCACATGGAGTCTGAACATATAGATGCTCTTAGACAGGAGCCGGTCTGTCTCAACCTCTTCCACCTCTGAAAGAGACATATTCATAGTACGCACAGACTTAAAAATCCAGCACAACAAAACCCCCACATTCATCTACTGGTCAGTTTTACTAACCCAAGATTATCTCTACAATGAAAGAAAGAATCCCCTTCTTCCACTTAACTAGTAGCAGCTAGGAAAAACCGTAGGAGGGGATTTTTTGAAAGTCATGCTTTTGGATAGAGCACAAGCTCCCTGAGGTCAGGACTGCAGCTTCATCTTACACTGGGCTACACAGCAAAGCTTGCCCAAGGCCAAGTCACCAGGGCTTTCCCTGGAACTACTTGCATACCCAGAAGCTAGGCGATCGTAAGGTAAAACGACTGTTTCAAGAAGCTGGGGAAAACCAGCAGATAGTTAATGAAAAGATTGGGAACTGGGCTGAGAGAAAGAGAAAACAAAAGAAAAACAAACAGTTTCTTGGCAAAGGACTTGCTGGAAGGACAAGCCTCAGAACCGTGAGCAGCATAATGACCTTCTGCTTGTTGTTTCTCTTCAGTCAGGGAAATGGGACTAGGTTGACATTCATCATTTTAACCAGAACCGCAGTACGGAACAAACCTGACTGAAAATGTACCTTTTGTTTTTTCCTAGTGGAAGCAACTCTGCAAGGCTAATGATGGGGCCACATAGAGATTCATCTGACAGAAGGCAACCTGGAGCAATGAAAGGTAGGTATTTTGAAAACCCTAAAGTGTATGAAGTAGAACAGATTACTGGAGACTAGTAGGAAAATAGAAGCCCCATCAGATTTAACCATGTCCCTCACACTTTCCTTAAAATAAGATTTAGCCATTTATTTAAGATTACCAGATTCCCAGAGGAAAGGCATTCCTCTGTCTGTACTGCTACCAGACAATGACTAATTAGGAAGAAGACAATACAGTACACAATGCTACATCCATCCTGTGTACCCAGCGAGGTAGACTACTTAGTTCAAGGAAAATATCCTAGTCACATTGTTTCCCTGATAAATGGAAATACCACATGCTATTAGGGTTGGCACTTTAAATATGGAAGCGACCGGCCTATAAACAAGATTTTAACAGCTTCTCTTTTGAACAACTCTGACTGTTTAATTAATCTTCAGCCATTAACCATTCATTTAAAATGCCACTTACAAAATCTCAATTTTGCACATTATCAGCTGGTTCACAAATAGCTATCTATGAGCAGAAGTGTAATGATCTTCCTCTTTCTTTCTTGGAGCTTACCAGCCTTACAGGCAATTCTGGCTTCCTAATTAACCACACACACATATTAGCATTTAAAATTAAATGGTGTTTTGTTAAAAAAACAATGTGCAGA
The DNA here is from genome assembly GCF_000690775.1 of Eurypyga helias. Classification (NCBI taxonomy): domain Eukaryota; kingdom Metazoa; phylum Chordata; class Aves; order Eurypygiformes; family Eurypygidae; genus Eurypyga; species Eurypyga helias. The sequence goes on from NW_010251205.1 coordinate 96,196, forward strand.
GAAAAGTTAATACATACACACATCATTCTGCTGCTGATTAAAGAAGCAAGTATGAGCTTTTGGTCAAACAACATCCTGCATAAGACAGAATTTAGCATCTCTTGCTCAGAGTAGGAAATACGCTATGGCAGGAACACATGCAAGGCCATATGATTTCATTCCAGCTGCATGGACGATCTCATTTTGTCTTTATTTGTACATTTAAGAGGCTGACAACACCATCTGCATTTCACTCTGTATCCTCTGGTATGCTCTCATCTTCTAGTAACAGACCTGCTCTTTCTCCAGGGACCTATCTTTTGCATTTGCATCCAAACGACTGAAAGAATGGGATATTACAAATAAATGGGCAGAATTAATGTAAAATAATTCCATGCAATAATATATCACATAAGAAGAGACAGGGCTGGAGAAGAAAAAAAAAAAAAACCAAACCCAAACTCCAAACCAAACCTGAATGCATATGAATGTTTAACACAGCTGCCAAAACTCCAGCTCACCAGCATCTGCAGCAGGACAGTCACAGGGGAGTTGTGGGAGTGCAGTATATAAAATTTTACACATCTGTCAATATGTGAGGTGATCCAAATGCAAACCCAAGCAGGCAGGATGCACGCAGGCAGATTTGTGACTGTTCCTGACAGAATTTATTTCTGTTGAAGAATGCACGGCCTCGAACAAGCATGCACACATTACATGGCAGCGGCAGCTCTGCTCTGGTTAACGTTTGACAACTTCCTTCTGTTTAGACACATTCTAAAACGCCCTGGTTCACTTGAGTTCCATGAAACCTGGGGGTTCCATGACACCTGGGGTTTCCATGAGAAGTGAACAATAGGGCTAGGATCCCAAAGTTGGAAGGATGTGGATGAGGGGTTCCTGGGAAATAGCACGTTAAACTCTATCTGTAAAGTAGTTTTTCTTGAATGATACCATGACATTTTTTTCCCTCCTCCCAAATCGGTGGGACATAAAACCAAGGCTCACTCAAGCGTGTCCCAGGAGGTCGTGACTCACATTTTCTCTAGTTAGGACAGTAAGTAAGCAGCACCCAGTCATCCTTTTTGAAAAAGGAAAATCGCAAATAATATAGGAGCAAAACCCACAGTACAAGCCTAACTCCAATAGTACAACCTACGCTCCTGTGGAACTGGTGGCCAAAGGGGTTTTTGGACCACCCTGCTTCCCTGAGCAGGACAGCTCTACCGAGAGCCCCCAGGAACCACCGACCCTCTGCAGTACTTGTCAGTGCCAGTTTGAATTTAACCACTGTCGGAAATCTATCAGCCAGGAAGGACAGCAACCTGCCGAACGTGAAGTTTCTTGTTTCAACGTTATGGAGAACAGTGACCAGATCGCAGCCAACGGTTTAGAAGGCCCTGTAGTACGTTTCAGAAAAAATAAATTCCAGAGGAATCAAAAGAGTCGCAGGGGACGTAGGGTAGTGTAGGACAGGGAAACAGTGTAGATGACTTTAGGACGCCAAGCAGAAGAAGCTATATGGCAAGAGAGAGTGCATGCCTTGCTCCTACTTGTTACACTTTGTAAATCAAAGTATCTCAATGCACTGCCATAATTCTTTTTCCACTGTAACACGAGGTACAGTGGCAAAGGGTATGTAGATATTACACAGCCTCATTCAATTGCTACCTTGCCTCCACAATACCCACCTTAAACAGTATCATTCCTGAGTAAAGGACCATCCGCTCTTACCCCAGTGGATGGCTTTTTTGCTAGTGAATGATAAAAGATGTTGTAAATGGACACACGATGAGCCATGCCCACCATACTTCAAGCTCAGAACAAGAAAACTGGCTCACAAGACACAGAGCGCTAGTAATATATGTAGGCAACCCTAACTTGCCCTTTTTCAACAAAGCCTTTTCTGTGCAGCTCTGGATTTTTATGGCCATGGATTGAGCAGGATGAGCACAACCTACACATCTCCAAAAGAAATGCATTTAGCCTGCTTTTTAGTAAAAAATGCTCCCCTTGCTAAATTTCAAAATTTTGGACCCTTTTTACTCTCTTCCCAGCCTTACACATAGCTTACATTTGCCATTTGGTTTCTCAGGACACGCACAGCAATTTTTTCCTTGGATCCTTTCCAGGGAGAGGCGGACTGCTCAATGTCTTGCCCTTCTCATGACTCTGGCCAGCTTTGAGGGTGGGATGTGAGGGGCAGAGTTAGGGTTGTGCAGAGGAATGGGTTTCATTTTCAACTTTGTATACTGCTAGATTGAACGTTCTAAAGAATGCAAGTTTCTGTAAGAAAACTTTCACCCTGAAATAAGGAAGACCCATTGTTCAATTAATTAACACTGTAGAGTGTAAGATATTGCACAGTGGGACCCAACATAGTGCCTCCAAAAACGGAAAGCTGGATCCGACTGGGGCTTTGGACTCTACTCCTATGTAATAAAAAGCGTTGGGTTTTTTTATTTGTATTTTTTTAAATCTGCAACAAGATACAGCTCTGAATCTATTCTCGCTAAACAAAGGGAAACTGTATTCGTTTTTGTCAGACCAGCACTTTGAAATTCCCCAAGATAAGACACATAAATAAATGAAGAATTATACTTGGCAACGACTTTGGCATCAGACTTTAAATATTTCATAGTTCTGGGCTGAGGAAATAAGTTGAGCAAAATATCTAGAACCTTTCCGGAGATGTACTTAGGGTGTTTGGATATACTTGACAGCACCATGTTCAAGGGAGGAAAAAAAGAGGAAATTGCTTATTCGAAACATGAGAAAGGGTTGCACCATGTGACATGCTTGACATTTAAGTGATAACAGTGTAGTGCATATGCTCTTTTGGCTTTGGTCTGACACCTAGGCTCTGCCATGGTGCAACTTAGCACTGTCATGGTACAGCCTTGATGACTAAACTCGGAGAGATGTGACTTTCTATGCGTTTCAGGAACATATGGGCCACAGATCACCCAGCCTCTGCCACAGGCTGGGGAACGGTACCAGGCAAAGACCCTGTGAGTTCCCCAGCTGCATAAGGTGGCTGTGCAGGCTGCACCATCCTTTGGGATGCCATTTGCATTACAGAAAATTGTGGCTAATTAGAAATAAACAGAAAAATGCTTGATTTACAAAGAAATGTGTGATTTTGCCAGCTAATTTTTTTTCACTCTCTTTAACTTAACATTCACAGAATGCACTGATCATGCTAATGCTTTCGCTATATTCATTAATAAGGACAATTTACATTTATATGGCACCTCTCTTGGTTAAGAATCCCAAAGCTTTCATCAAAATATACACAAAAAATTACATCTATTTCACTGAATATAGTCATTGTCAGAATGAAAATCAACAATTGTGAAGCAGTGCAGAAGAACGTTACACAACAGTTGCAAATAAGACACAAAGCAAAGCCCCCAAAAACCCAAAGCAAAAAAGCCCTGAGATGCCAGATATAAGTGAGGTAAAGGGGACGTTAGTATGCAAACAGCAATGTGAAGCGGGTCTGTGTATGCCCTGAGGAGCAGAGCTTGGAGGCAGCAAACAGACTTTGTAATGATTAAAGGAACAGCCTTCCTACATGTGCAGCCTGCTGCTTTCCTGCACGGTCAGGGAGAGTCTCAGGTCCTTCTCAGAATCTACTGTGAAGAACGAACTGGGAACACTGAAAGGATTCCGGTGAGGAGAAAAGGAATGGTTAAGTGTGTGTGGATTGTAAACAGCACTTAGCTGACCACTAAGCTGCTTTCTTTACAAATGGCCTCGAGTTGTTACAAGGCATTAATTATGTTAATGCATTCTTTTGCAAAAATATAATAAAATAAAAATGAACTACTTGTTTCCAATGAGGAGTATTAATTCTCTATCATAATGACACATAACTGGGATTCCCAGACCGAAATGAAATCATCTATTCTCTCTGTGTTCAAATCCCCCTCCTACCCCAACACCCATTTACTTTAGTCGCCGACCAAGTCTCCACACGCTACATTACAAGCTGAGAGTCAGAGGTGGGAGAAAAAGCCATCCATCTAAAGTAAAATTAATAGCAAAACTTTGAGAGAGAGCATGCATGCGTTAGCAAGACCAAAGCATGAGCTATTACATGACAAATGTGTTGATAAATGTTCAGCCCTGCAAACACAAAATAACTTTGGTTTGGCTAATAAGCATCCATTATAGCCCTTTCCCATCATTTTGAGGCAGACAAGGTAGCTTTCATACTTGACCCTTGAAAGCAGATTTGTTCCTGTAATTAACATGTTATCCAGGGATTTTTCTTTCCACATCTCCTTCTCTTTTCAATACTCTCCCTCCAGCACAGAAAGATTTCCTTGCCTGAAGTCACCACTAAATTCAACAACTGCTGGCTGAGACCTCACGACCCACTGCATAAATTCACATAAAATTATTCGTGTTTGGCACATTTCTGCTGGCGAATAACAACCACCTTTTTGTCTCTGAGACAAATGAAAGAAAGATTTTAAAAAAGAATAAAGGATGATAATAAGAATCCCACATTTCCTATTTTTTTTTTCCTAATCTGGTTAAACAGCCTCTACAAGCCTGAGAAATCCAACAAAGCGAAGTCGTCCTGGACTGTTTGTCTTTCAGCACAGAATCAACACAGATGGAACAGCCTCTCAGCGTGACTTCTGATCAAGGGCTCAGATATGAGGTAACTCTTCTTGCCGTTTAGATGTTTTGGGTTTAGTTTTGCACTCAAGTTACACTATCAGGCAATTACAGCTAAATCCACACTAAATTCCAGGATCCCAACACCAAATCCAAACCTTCAATCTTGCCCACATTGCAAGTCAAGAGTTCATTCAGCGTAGTTACGACCACAATATAAGCCATCAAATAAAAGAGGCCAGAGGGAAAGACATCAGCATTCGTTTTTGCTGCATGGAAAACAACGTTTAGACCTCACTGATGACATTTTTGAAGTGCAAAGATACACAGTTCTGTTAAAACTCAAATGATGAAGCAACGTTTATGACTTCTTACTCCAACTGAGTTACTTCTGTACATATTTATATTTGAAAAAATATACGTACCTGAATTTAGTCTCCCTCCCACTGGGAATTTTCAGATCTTCATTTATTGAGTTAGTATGAACTGTTTCTGATCCCTTCACTATATACAAATGTTAGTGTGACACGAGTGACGATTGGCTCAAGACTTTCTAGTAAAGCAAAACCCTCAATCACTACCTCTTATTTCACCCTCTTCACCCTTATGCAGTAGGGGAAAAGTTACTAATATGGAAGAAAAAATCAGCAATGTCATTATGTTTGGAAAGACCTTTATCACACTGTATTTATGTGAGAGAGAGAGAGATACTTGGCCCTTTCCCTGCTGCAAACTTTATGTCACAAGTGCTTTATTACTATTTATATCAATGACTCAGTAGGTGTTTTTAAAGTACTATGGTGCCACAAATGGAAAACACTCCTGTATCTGTGCTCACATATTTCTCCAAAATTAACAAGTGCAGTATCACATCGCACAGACTGAGGCTATGGGGAGACACTACAGCTTGTAATACGAACTCAAAATGTGAACAATTCAAGTCCCATGCCTTACTCTGTTGGCTCTTCTTTTCACACAGACTTGTAGATCTTGCCTACACACTCGTATGTTGCTTTGTAAAACCCAACATCAATATATTAACACTACGCTAGTCATGAAATCTTAAGTTAATTTAGCCTCAAATTTCAGAAGCAACCAGTTTTAAAATCATCATAATGGTGGGTACCATCATCAGCTCAAAGGAATTTCTGTTTTCTCTTTAACCCAGGGAAAAACCTGACCATCTTTCTTTAATGCTATCAACCTGGAAGCTTGACAGTAAGGATTAAAAATTGCTCTTTCCTTCCCACTTGGTTATTGGAAAGGCTGTGAAAGGCAATCAGTCTTGTGAAGCCACACTTCACAGTCTGCATAAAAATGCCATGATTCCCAGTCCTCCCCCCAACCTAATTGAAAGTGCGTAATATCACACAGCTGGGGAAAACTAAACCATAAACATATGCAATATATCATGCTATCATATACAACCTGTTACTAATAGGCACTTAATGATCAGCAGGATCAAAAGGGATCTGAAAACAGAGATTATTTTTGCTGCAGGGTAAGAACTTTTCCCAATTGAAAGAAGGGAAAAAACACACTCTCAGCAGTGCAGGAATTGGACTGGAGTCAGTTCATTCATTCTGTTTGTGAAATATGGACTTTTCTTTAATGATTTCTGTTTGACTGCTGCCTTGCTCAAATGCTTTGGGGGTACTGCTGCAGCAAATCATGGTTTTGGTTAAGAGAAAATCCATGGCTTTCTAGTCAGTAAATACAGGAGTTTGAGTCATCTGAACAGCCCCCCTGCCTAGGCTCAGGCTCCCTTGCCAACATGCTATCACTGTTTGTAATGCCAGGTGGCAATATTACCTGTCACCAGGAGTCTGTGGGTAGTGCTGCTTGTTTATTTTTGCATACAATCCTTCCAAGTGCTCCCTCTCCATTGGTGCTGAAGGAGAATCACATGGATATACAAAGGTTTCTGCTACTGCTGGTGACGATGGCCTGTAGATGCTTGCTGCAGGATAAGCGTCTCGGAAGTGGTTTACTCTGGCATAATTTGGATCCACCTCATCATCATCAATGTCAGGTCCTCCAGGACCAGTAGAATAATCACTCAGGCCTCTCAGTTGCTTTTGCCGTAACTCCTGATGCTTTGCACCCATCCTAACAACAAAAAAGAAAGAACAAATACACAGTTGGATCTGCCAACAACCACCACCGACACTGATTCATCACACTAATTTGGAGCACCAACCCTGAACCCAACTGTTTAGATCTTCCAGTAAACTGTGAAACTGGTGCCAGATAAAACAAAATGGTACATGCAGGATTTTGTTCTTTATCTCTGGCAATCGCATTTGAAACCAAGGTTGGTTGTCATTCCCATGAAAAAAATGAATGCTGAATACAGCGTGGCTTTTCCCAAGTGTGTACGTGTGTGTGTATGCACAAACACACAGAGCTTTAAATTCTACACCTACCCTCCACTTTAGAGTTAATATACCTAACCCAATCCCAAAACTTTTAATCTAAATTAGACAGTAAAATTGTTACTGCCCCTTGGTCACTTGACCCACCTAGATTCTCCTAAATACATTAGCTTGTGAGAAGTGGATTAAATGTGAACATAAATGGAGAGATGGCACAGTTGTCTCAAATCAAAGGACCACAGTTAATTTGCTGAAGATTTAATTTTTTTTTTAGTTTGGCTACATAAATGTGGAAATCATGCCTTATTATATAGGCGATAGGGACAAAGTAAAATAGCAAAGAAATTAATAGAAACCTGACAGAGATGAATTGGTACATATAAGTGAATTAAAGACTATTACTGGCAGTACTCCACTGTGATAAAGCCTTAAGTGGTATTACAAAATACTGCTGCTAATCAGGACCACTGTGTAATCTCTTTGGAATAGTAAAACATATTCAGGTAAATTTCAAACTCAGCTGATATTCAATGATTCAACATTCATGCTGGAGGGAAAGAAAAAAAACCTATAGCAAGGCTCTGTAAGCATGCCACTTCTGTTAACTGCTCAGCTACTCTTCACCACAGTGTAATTAAATGCAGTGAGATGGATCTGGCAGAATGCTGACCACAGTATGGAATAAATAGCATTTACAGAAAATAACAGAGCATGGAGTTAAAAACAAAGACGAGGAGACAGATACAGAGATGCAGCGCCTGACAGAAGTCGTCAGTGTTTGCTCTTGACTGTTTTGGAAGTACAGCAGCCATGTAGGTAGAACAGTGTAATTTGTACCATAGAAGAATAAGTAAAAAGGGTCTAGCAGACTTGGTTACTGTGCTGGATTCAGCCAGGAAAGGGTTAAATCTCTTTACTGTGTCTTTACTGTATTTTGCTAGCCGGAGTTAAACCACAACAGTTACCCCAGTAAAAAGTAACAGCCTCAGTACTCTACAAGTGAAGATGTTCTGGAGAAAGTCTTTAGGAGATGCGAAGAATATGGTTCCCTAAAGAAAGAGATAAGCACATTGGGAACTTCCAATCTGCTAGACAGGAGCTATTAAGTGCAGAGTGGGATTCAAACAATGTATTTTGCTTCATTAGAACTGTATCATCAAATAAATGCTAAGACTTTTCAAAGGATTTGTTGCTAAAATGTTCACAAAATTCTAATGAGAACAGCATGCCTTTCTACATATACACTTGAGTACATTAATGTGTATCATGCATGCTTTCCAGTTACATCTCTCCATTAACTGTGCTAGGGCATATCAGGAGGTGTTGCTAGTTTTTAAGACTTAAAATGTAGTGATACTTTATAGTGGCATGTGCCGGAATATGATACAGCTCTTCACAGTCAGTGGGGGGTGAGGAGAGAAATGCTCCATCAGTGAAACAGATCACCTTTCTTCTCTCCAGTACTTGAGTACTGTCTGCAGTTTTGGGCACCTCATACAAGGAGGACATCAAACTACTCAGCGTGTGTCCAGAGGAGTGCGACAAAGACAGTGAAAGGCATCGAGGGCAAGACTTTGGAGGAGCGGCTGAGGTCACTTCGTTTGTTCAGCTCAGCTCAGAGAAGGCTGAGGGGTACCCACATCGCAGTCTACAACCTCCTCGCGGGGGGCAGCGGAGGGGGAGGTGCTGATCTCCTCCGGTGACCAGAGAGGACACAAGGAAATGGCACAAAGCTGCATCAGGGGAAGTTCAGATGGGACATTAGAAAAAGGTTCTTCACCGTGAGGGTGGTCGGTCACTGGAACAGGCTCCCCAGGGAAGTGGGCACATCACCAGGCCTGTCAGGGTTCAAGGAGTGTCTGGACGATGCTCTTAGTCATATGATTTATTTTATGGAGTTGGACTTGATGATCCTTATGGGTCCATTCCAACTTGAGATACTACATGATTCCAAGAAATACTTCAACATAAAGACCATGTGAGAGAATAATACCTTCCTAACACACCATTTCTGCTTTTCCTCCAGTTCCTGATCCTAGCCCAGTTAGTTCATTTTCTTTCATTTTATTTCAGACATCATTAAAAATATTCACAAAGCCTTAATGTAATCTATTACGGTAGTTCTTAGAGATGAAAGGATGATAAGAAGAAATAAGCTACAATCCATCTATATCCTTAACACCTCTCAGATTTCTACACCAAGGCTTCTTAAGAATTCCTAAGTATTTATCTTTTCTTCTTCCTGGAGATTCTATTCCTGCACAATCACCTTCTCCTCCCATAACCTTCACTCTGCTTCTCTTTGACTTCAGATTGTCATGCCACACACACTTCCTATTTTGAATTCAGGTGGTGGCCCGGGTCAGGATAGGCACCATGCTCAGGTGCAACCTCACCCAGGGTAAGGCAGTGTCTTGAAGTTGCAGACTTGAAAATGAGCCTTTGATTCTGCACAATTCTGACTCTATCCACAAAGGAGATTTTATTGGGAAACCTTATGGAGGACATGGCCTGGTGTCAATATGTGATCAATTCTGTTAGTAAAGCACATATTCTCTCATTTTACTGCCAATTGCACTGGCTTAGCTGGCTGATGGCTTCTTGGGACAGCAAGAATTTAATGGCATTTGCACATTAATAGGACACACAACTTATTCTTTGTAAAACTAATAGTGACACTGGTATAGACCTTGGTGAAAGTCACGCTCTTATTCATAAAGCAATGGACAATGGCATGGGGAGAAATCAGCATGAGGAGATGTATATGAAAAGAGAAACTAAAAAGCAGTGGTCAGCTTGTATTTCTATCTAAACCACAAACCTTTGCTAGCAAATGATTAATAATTAGAGAGCAGCTGAAAGTGTGCAAAGCTTTTATCCTCCAAGGGTCTGTGAATAAAGATAAAAGAGATTATGCACCAGGGAGTGGTGGAGGGAGCCAGTCTGCCTGTATCTGTGAGTGAAACACCACATTCATCATTCACATAGAGGAATTTGGGGTAAAGTTATCATTTGGCCCATTCACATAAAACCCAGTCTTTTCAGGTAGCTCATCATCCGAGAACACTCACAGTACTACAAGGACAGGGATGGATTTCCATTGCAAATAAGGCCTCAGACATCAATGAAGTAGGGAGGGAGGCTTGTGCTGCTGATTTCCATTTTATACATACAGGGACTTCAAGAGAAACCCTCTTGCAGAAGGATTAATATTTTAGATGTGAGAAATGTAAAAATGAAGGAACCATCTTTGTTTAAGAAAAAAAAAAATCACCCGAGTAACTGTTTGCCCCTGCACCCAGTAACTGTCAGTTTGGCAGGAGCCCCTGCCTCCAATCATCCTGTTCTTAAAATGCATAAAGCACTGAGATTGTTGCCATCTTCCAGATTAACTCTGAAAAAGCACCAAATGTCCTTAAAAACCTAGGAGAGCTTCACCCTCCATTAGTGACAACAGAAGCCTAAACAAAGGCTTCTGTGCAGGAATCTATCACGAGAGGTACAAGTTTCATGGCACGCACAGCTCCATGTGGGATGATACAGGAAAAAAAATGACAGGACACTGCATTTCAAGGAACGGTCTTATCCCACGCCAGTGCAGAAAGCATAGCATGCAGTCCCAAAAACCTCACAGCAGTTTCTCAAAAAATGATGAGCCATAATGTTCTTTGGACCAATATATCCCCTGTCCCCTAGGTATTTAAGACCTATTTGAAAGCAGGAGTAGTGCAGCACAGCAGCATCACGTGAATCTTGCTTTCATGTCTAACAGTGAGAGTAATTTGTCCTGCTATCAATACTGGTATATTCTGCACAACAAAAGCTGGAATTAGGTCACCACAATTTTCTTTTGTTCCTGTGAATAAGCCTAGCTTCTTCAACTTCTCCTGAATGCAATCTTCAATTGCTGCCACTATTATAAGTCGAACCTGCTCAAGAACAATTATTTCCATTCTCTATTAGACGGACCAGTCAATACCAGGTTACGTGAAATTCTTCATGATCAATGTTTCATCTTTTCAATATTATAATTGTAATTGTATTAATATTGCTTGTTTCCTTTTTACTGTTCCACACAAATCTATAAAATTTTCTCAGTGATCTCTTCCACTTCAATCCAAATGTTGAAATATAGGGAAACAAACTATCAGATGGATGTTTTTAGTTTCTGTCCTTCCATGCCTTCTCTTACATTTTTCACCTTTGAAGTTTCTTCACATTCTTGTGAAGTTTTAAATATCCTCACTGTATTTCAGCATCATGTTTTCACCTAGTTTTATAGCAATGTTTTCTATAGCACATCCCAGTAGGTGCCCAGGGTTCTTTACTGATGTACAAAAAAGCAAATGTGGTGTTCCTTCCATCACTCCTATAATGCTCCGCCAACCCTGTGAAGCAGGCTATTCACAGAACAACCACTCCGGTCGTTCCCCATTTCTGCACCTCCCTCTGCAATTCTCCCTGTCTGAAACAGCATTATCTTTACTCCTCATCACAAAAGAAAACCCTTCCAAATCACACAACTATCGTAGCAACCAGCTTACAGGTACTATGAGCAAACAGTTAATACTGTAGAGCCCCCAACTCACAGCACAGGATGGGTCTGGTTAAACAACTGGTGCAAATTTGTGACAAAAGATAAAATGTCACTCAGCACCATGATGCTGGCAGTGAAACCAGAGATGAGGAGAGGCACAGGTCACCATCTGAACAATTTAATGTAGCACTAAAGTTTCTACAAACTTCCTGATGAGGGAAAGGGAAAAGAAAAACTCACACAGAATGAAGGGAAGTTAGATGTATTTCCTTTTGGGTATCCCGTATCAGTCCTGCTTGCTCTCTTCCGCCACCTGAACACCATGCTCTCCAGTTAAATCATGGCATGACAGCTACATCAACTTCCCTTAGCTGTGTTTCTGTAAAAACACCACCTTTGCACACAAGGAGCCAGAGGACAGGCAACAGAAGTGCCATATCAAGCAATGCCCCCTTTTTCCTGTGACCCATTTTTTTCTCAGTGGCATCCAAACACATATCATATTCTATCATTTTCTGTTGCTTTCAAGATGCAGTATCACTAGAACCTTTCTCTACAACAAATAATTTCAGCCAAAAAGTAAAGTTTGATGAAGTATGTAACATTAATTTAGAACTTTAGGCAACATTTCCAAAACATGTTGCATCCTATTTGTAGAAGTCCAATGAAGAGAGAATCCTCCTATACAGCTAATGTAGTCCTGGAAGTGGGATGTGGTGTTTTAGTAACACTTCTCTACACCTCACATCTGTTCAGTAGCACACCCCCAGAGCTATAAATCAAGGAAACACTCTCATCTACATTTCAAACAATCTTCCTATCTGACGTACCCACACAAATCACGCGCTAACACATGAAAAGATGCATAAACCTAGAGTGCAAGCAGCCATAAAAGGGTTAACAGCACAAACAGCTCCTTCCAGCTGCAGCTCAGACACAGGATTGAGTTACTGTGGCTTAACAAGTTATTGTGTTTCTGCTGAGCTACTGTCAATGACCACGTATGTGTTCGCCGCCTGTGACAAACACAATGTAAAACGCTTTAGCCTGACATCAGTGACAGAGACACTGACAGGCAAAAGCTGGCTTAAAAGGCTGCGGTGCACGCAGTGTGAGGCAGCTGCAGGAGGGGATACGGACCACCTCAAGAAAACTCCAGAAGAGCTGAGCAGAAGTGACTTTTGGAGCAGCCCCAGAAATGCTTTTGGGAATAGAAAGAGAGGGCTAGGAAAAGCTGTAGGAGACACTCCTCATCTCTTGGCCCACCAGGCAGAAGCTGGGTGGGTGGGAGCAAGAAAATGCTGAAGTTTCTAAAAGCAGTGATCCAAACCTCTGTGAAAATTAAAATGCAGGACTTCGGGTTGCAGAGTAGCCCAAAGAAGGTCAAGGTCATTAAAAGCTGTGGAACCCAAAGACTGCCTTCAAAGGGAACAAACAGCAAGATACTGGATGCAGCCCAACCTGCAGGCCCTGTACCAGCCCCACTTTGCGCAGGGAGTCACAGTCTAACAAGCCATCACCTTGGATCAGGACAAAACGCGAAGCAGCATGTCCTCCTGGCTCTGCCACCCTCAAGCGAGGGGCAGGGTACCTGCTGCCCAACGGGAGACATGAGAAGCAACTCAGTGGCACCAACAGCTACTAGATCTGGCCACAGTGGGAAGCCTGGCCCAGGAGACTGCAGGCTCTGTCACTCCGGGAACTGCAAGGCTGCACTTCACATCAGAACAGTTTTGGATGGGGAATGCTGACCAAAACAAACAGGCCCACAAGAAAAAAGCACAACCTTTCCTGATGTGATTGAACTACTCCTCCCTTATACTGGCCATGAGCTCCAGATCATCCTGCTTCTTCTGACTTCCCAGGGAAAGTGGAAAAGCAATGCAACATTTTTTTCTTTACCACGCACTGGCCGTGTGCTTAGTACTGAGCAGGACACAAGGAATGACATGCTTTGAGCCCCAGGGTGCCTATCTAAGTAGTCAAACACAGGGCAGGAAATGCAGCTGCTGACCAAAACAGCATATTCCACAGAGGGCCCTTGTTTTATACTTACATGAATAACCAGGAACATATCTTGTACGGTGGGATAACAGCAACAGGCTTTGCGGAAGCACAAGCAGGTATATGAATGAGCAAGATGCTGGCTTAGTCAATGAAAAATGTTTCCCAGGGAAGAAAGACGAATAACAAAGAAAGATAAAATTTGTAACAGAAACAGGGCCATGCGTCTTTCGGATAATTTTTATTCTGTTCTCTGTAAGAGGAGCAGAATAAGAGCACGTAAGCGAGTATGCGTACAATTAATGAGATATACCTAAACTGGGGACAAGGACCTGATCCTTTAAGATCACTGAGGTGCTAAACATTCTTCCACTCATATGGTTGCTCCTTGTGAATAGCAGAATAAAAGCTGCTGCATTCCTTTTTTCCCCACTCGCACCAAGATCTACATACTGCAATGATTACTCAATTTACATCTGATTTAGTATCTTAATACTTCAACTGTGATTTTACATAACATTTCTGCTTTTGTCTCTCATTTACCTAATTCATACATACATTGAGTAATGGGTTGTCTAGAGGAGAGCAGCCTATTTCTGCAGGAGGTCACTTAGATTTCCATTGGGTTTAATGTTTTAATTCCTTTCTAGCTGCTGGCAAAATATATTTTGGTAACTAAAATCTTGTATTTTCATTCATTTACATAACAGTGGACTGAATACATCCTGCCTTCAGATATTCATAAGCCATAATCACTGATGGGAATGGGTATATTTCACTTGACTATCTAAGGAGATTATTTCAGTACAGTGCTTTTAATTTTTTAAATTTCATAATCGTTTTTCAGACAGGCATGGTGTATAATGACATTAACAATTGTACTCAAACCTGCATCTTTTATCAGGAGAAGACTCATTTGTATTTTTTCAACCATCACCTAGGAAAACTCTAGAGGCAGGCAAGTCTCATAGCTAAAAAAAAAAAAAAAAATAATCAAATAAAAATCCACCTATTGCCAGTAAATTAAGGACATCTGATATGGACTCATCAAGACTCAAACAGTATCTAATTTGGTATTATCTTTCAGGGTATTCTACTGGAGGCATATTTGTTGAAAACATCTTCCCCATAAGCTATGCGTTTCTTCATTCCAGCTCATTCTATTGTGCTGGATTTGAACATGTCCCCCATAATTAGTATCTGTAATTGTAAACAAGAAGAGAAACAGTCTTGGAAATGAAAAAAGGCACGCCACAAATTCAAGTGAGTATGAAACTGTAACTTGGGCTAAACAAGATGGATCTTATAACAGCATTAACTGCCCCAATGATAAAACCACCCGTCTAAACACAAAATGCTGCCTGTTCTAGATAACTAACCCATACCTGTGTAAGGCTCAACTGAATAAAGCAGCAGTCTTTGGAGGGTTTTAAGTAAAGAAATAGAGGAAAGAAAAACCTAAGAAGGAGAGAGAACTACACTGATCGTAAAACTCAAGATCGTGACAAACTGAAGATGAAACATAGTCCTTTCATACCACAAAATAAGGAGTTTGAGCTTTGGACAGACAAGACTGAGGTCTTAATGTTCTTCCATTTATTTCAGAGGTGACGGAGTGATTACCAACTTACACAGGATGCTGCCCTCTAAAGAAAATCCTGGCTCTAATGAGGTCAGTGAATTTTCCCCACCCCATGAACTTCAATGAGAACAGGATTTTACCTTTGCTTTTAAGTCTGAGGAAGTTTTTCTGTCTCTTTTGTCCACGTTAGGTGTACACTGGGTGAAATGCCACAAGTTACAGAAAGCCAACTATTGGAAAATTCAAGTATATTATATTCTGTATTTTACTACATTATGTAATTTTCCTTACTCATAATTATGCTGAGTTATTTTTGAAGTGACAATACTGGAAAAATTTATGTTGTAAGGAAGCCCCTGAAGGTCACCCTGCTCAATCTTCTGCTGAAAGCAAGGCTGACTGCACAGATCAGGTTGCTCAGCCTCCTGTCAACAGGATGTTCCTTGTTTTGTGACAATATGGATTAGATAGTGGAATCATTCCAGGTTTGTCAAACTTCCTTTGGCATCTTTCACCTGAGACATTCTGATGCCTTTAAGAGCTCCAAGCTCCTCCTGCAAAATGGCCTTGAGTCTGCAGGGCCTTTGCAGACCATAGGTACGTTGCAGGCCTAGTCCTTAACACTGGTTTAAAGGAATTCTCACAGGCTGCTGTAATTTGTACTTTTCAATTAAAAAGATAAGTAAGGTGCTTTACACATCATACATGAGTCCCTTTTGATAACATTATCTCATTCGGAACAAGTAACCATGGAAAGAGCATAAAAATAGCAGAATACTCCTAGAAAGCAAGATTTAGCTTTGCTTATATTTTAGTCATTGGGAACTTCCTGTCAGGATTGGAAACAATACCAACTGCAGTCAAAGCTACAGATTCACCTCTCCAACCAAGACACCAAATTTCACAGCTAATTATTTCAGACAAGTTCATCAGATGAACAGTGAACACCTGTAAATTAACTGCAGTATACCTGCAAAAAAACTATGGGGAGACAGAGATATCAGTCGGTGAACTTATTCACTGCTACTGACCAGCTTGGCTCCAGCACTTGCTGTAGCAGGTATCAGTCAAAATCCACTGAGGATTGTAACGCTGTCTTAAAAAAAATACCAGAGACACTGTAATGAACATGAGAAGACACAACATTAATTTAACACCTCATGACAACTTAAGTTCTGCAACTACATGCAGTGACACAGCTCAGAGCAGACCCAGAAAGACTCATGCTTACTGAGTCCCCAGAGCTTCCTCCTCCGGTAAGTGGGTCTTCTCGGAACGGTTCCTGCAGAGGCACTCGCAGCTCCACTTAGCTAGTGAGACCTCATCAGCTCACACAACCAGTTCTGCAACTGCATAAACATTATGCCTTCCTTTGAATGAAGTCCTAGTAGTGGACAGAGCAAGCCTAGCTCCATGTGGTAGGATACTCCTTGCATATTTCTTAGTTCTGAACCTGTGACATTGAACCTGGAACCTATTCAACAGAATCGCTGTTCAAGAACAGGAACAGTCTCCACATGTTAGTCTGGGATTCACAGGTTGTTTCTAATTAACAGTCCTGGATTAGAAAGCAAATCCCAGTTTTGACTGAACAGACAAAGCTTTAAGACTTCCAGTTATTTTGGTCTAAGCTCACTATGGAGAATTACACACACACGCTGATTGCCTGCTTCCCTGTCTTATACCCACGAGTCATATTCTCATTTTTTTCCCATTGGTAAAGGAGCGAGAACAGGAATTTTGTGCTGTGGCACTACTTCAAAGCGCATGCCAAAGATTTATGATAGACTGTCATAAATCACATATGGAAGGGCAAGGAATGAAATGCAGCTTCCAAGTAATTCTTATGCCCTTATTGATTTTGGGGTAGGCAAGAGCTGACCTACATTCAGTACTGCATTAAAGAAATCCCTAGGCCAGATCCGTTTGTCTCCTGGAAAGCACTCTATTACCTAGGTTGACTAGTACACTGGCTAGTTTCACTGTATCTGCTTGGCCTGTAAGAGCAATATTTCTAAGAGCAATATTTCTGTTTTATAGTGTCATTTAAGAAAAAAAAAAAGTAATAAATCTCACATATACATAGAAAAGAACCACACATTGGACCATTTATGCAAGGAAGAGTCAGGCCATTGTCCCAGGCTGCTCTGCCCTTTTAGGTGGGCAGTTGGCACAGCTTGTGAAAACAGGGCTCCAGAGCAAAGTGAAACCAGTGCCTCAAAGGACAAACCAAGGACACTATATGGCTTGGATGAGAATTTGGGCGCTTCACTTTAGAGGACATGGCTAAGACACCTGGAAAGTGTTATTTCCAGCAGTCTCTGATACCTGGAATAGTACTGTGATAGTTAAAGAAAAAGGCCAATTCCATGTCCCATTCTGTTATTCTCCACATGAAGCCACATGAAGTAGCTCAAAAATGGCTATTTGGTTCTAAATGCAAACCACAACCTTTGAAAGGTAGGTGAGAGCCACCTACCTCAGCTGCTCATAACCAAACACCAGTCTCTCAATGCTCAGCGGTAGGCTTTTATTACATGTTCTGGTATGCAGAGCAGCAGCAGATCTGAAATGAGAATCATTCAGAATCAATGGGTTGGGATTAATCTGTCCTCCTGTCCAGTGCAAGTGCTGCCACAGTAATAAACAGAAATCTGATAACTTCATACTGTCAGCACAAAATGAAACTATGACCTTGACCTGCGCACATCATCCCGTAATTTTTTCATAACTTAAACATACCATACTACACGGCTATGATCTAATAAGAATCTAAAAGTAATTAACCGGAATTTTTGAAAACTGAAGCCTTAATCAAATATGTATTCTTATCAGGGTTGCAAGCCAGCAATAAATTGGGACATTTAAAAAAACTGGGATCCAATCCAATCCGTGATCTGATCAGGGTTCAGTGGTTATAATAAATTGGGAGTATTAAAACTGGGATCACATCCAACACTTTATTTTGTCTAAACCACAGGACCCAGCTGTGCTGCAAAGTCAGGAATACTCAATGAACAGATATAGCATGTTGGATTAACCCTTAAATAATGATGCACAAGCTCAAGAGTCCAAGAACATGTGCTTTAGCACAGAACTTGATGGTGAGAAGAGCTACTACCAACATTTTATCAGAGATCAGTATGAGCTATAAACAGCCATAACAAAACTTTTAGACCTGTCAAGTGGATAACACAGGCACAAAAGCTACAGGGGTTCAGTAGCAATGTGTGTGTGTGCATGAGTGCGCCCTAAGATGTACTACGCATTCAAAAATCATACTTTCATTTTTGTAACAGTCTAGATTTCAACTTCCGATTCAAACTGTTATGCTTTTCTACCATATTGCCATGCATGCAGCTATTCTTGTTTTCATTTTCATTTCCAGTAACATAGAAATTGTCTGTAATTAAATACGATGAAACAAATGCTGACAGAAATGGAATGGAGTTTCACTCACAAGCATTCTCTCTCACATAAGTGGTCTCTAAATGTTGTTTCTGTAAGATGCGTTCCCTTCGTACAGGGATCTTGCAGCTGCAAAATTAAACCTCTGTTTGTCAAATATCAAAAACATATGTATTGATTTTTTAATGATGGGAACAGGCAACAAGCATCAGAGCTGATAAGACGAGAGCAGCTCTCTTCAAAAGCTGGAAGGTTTCTGTAAACTAAAGGAAACTGAGTCTTATATAAAAACTTAAACCATTTAATTTTACCCAAATTTGAGGTTCACTGCACTGTAACTTAAGCATTCAGATCAGACGTTCAGAAAGCAAGGGCCAGATGTTCCTTCTGCTTCTCTAACGTAATATGATTAAAAAAATATTCCTCACTTGATTCCAATGAGGACTACAAACCCAAGACACTTCTAACAAAACAACAAACTACTATGAACAAGTGCAGCATATTATTTTTTTTACATTGAGTGCCTCCTTATTCACCAACTCATGCTATTTTTCAAAAAATCACCTGTTTTCAACAAGGCGCTTCATTTTCTCAAATTTTATTCTAATGTCAAGGAAATGTTTGACTCTGCTGGAAGAGACACTTTGGTCTCAAAGTAAAATAATCCTAACAAACAGGAAAAAAATAGTTTTCTTTCAATTGATAGTCACTTTATTTGCATTTGAAAGGCAAACAAATTATTATGTGTAAAACTCAAGTGTCGAATATATTTATCTAGTTTGTTTTACAATGATTTTCAAACGTTAGAAAATTAAAAAGCAAGCCCAAACGAGCGAGGAAAAAGATGGAGGAAGGGAGGAAGAGAAATCTTGTTTTGGGTGAAAGGAGAGAGAGGATCTCTTCCAGTATTCAATATTGTAGTGAACATCTTGTTGTTAAAATGATAAATTCTGAGTAATTTATACAGAACACACTAAAAATACAGATTTGAGTCAGCTTGATCAAAATAAACCTCAGACATGGCATTTGCTTTTTCCTTTTATGGGCAGATTTTAGACCTTTGGAGCACATGCTTTATTACAGCCAAACTCTTTGAAGCATGAACAAAATGATGAGTTTATTTAAAATAGGGCCTCAGTCCAATGAACCACTTGGCTTTTGTCAGGAAGGAGAAACCACTACCTCACAGAACTGTATCACCAGTTACATCTGTCCTCCTAAACTATCTGTGTCTTGAACTTCTGACTTTCTCCAGCCAAGCTGCAGTGACATTGCATCGCTGTGGCACAAGGAAAGCTGAGGAAGACAGGGGGAGAAGTAGTAAATACTGACATTTAGAGGAGGTGCTGACTTCATATTTAATTGGACACAGATAAGGCTATTACTAAAAAAGGAATGCCTAACATCCTAAGTCGAAGCATGCAGAAGTAACAGTCACATAATATAAAGTACTGACTTTGGAAAGAAAGGAAGCCTGGGGCTGAGGTCTGGAACAAATTCCTAGCCTGACAGAGACTTTTTAGGAGTCTGGAGAAGCAGCTGCGCTGCCTACATGTCAGATTCCCACCCACAGGACACTACTTTTTTTTTTTTTCCTGCCCAATTTTCTCTCTTCTACCTCAACTGCAGTGCTTAGGGTCAGGCCCAAGCTTCCCTAACTGCAAGGAGCACAATAAGACCTTGATCTTGGTGAGGATTGCTAGGGAATACAAGAAGTAAAAAAATGATGATGTCAGCATTTCAGTGCAGGG
This sequence comes from Eurypyga helias, assembly GCF_000690775.1. NCBI lineage: Eukaryota > Metazoa > Chordata > Aves > Eurypygiformes > Eurypygidae > Eurypyga > Eurypyga helias. The sequence goes on from NW_010251205.1 coordinate 116,464, forward strand.
TGTGGAGCTGCCTCAGAGAGATGCAGCTACAGGGCAGCACAGAAAGCTGCACTGAAAACAGGAAAATGTGGAATGGAAGTAGAAATTACGAGGCTAGAGAAATAATAAATTTATTTTCACTTTGTAAAGGTCAAACCTGAAACATGGCGGTGCATAAAAGAGGTTGCCAAGCAAACCTCTGCTGAGGACCGATGTGGAAGCAAGTCCAATCCTTTGGGAAGCATCTGCACTAGGGAGTGAGTGCTGTACACTCTGTCTGCATACGCCTACAAGCTCTAACACATTCTGGATGTGCCAGACTTGTTGCACACACACTGTGCAATTCCTTCTCCATGCAAGCAGGAAATCCAACCTACTCTGAGACGATGGACTTACGCTCATGAAGCGCACCTATGTAAGATCTGATGTTTCCTGTGAAAGCCAGGGCCACTGAGTTTGTACTGCACAGTCAAACCATAACTGTGCAGTGAACACATCTGACATTTCTGCACATCGAAGCCTTGTCAAAATTTCTGGAAGAAGGCTGCATCCTTTACAGCAGGCCTATCCCTGGAATTTTGTGAGAGATTGTTGTACTTATCCAATCCCAATCAAAAAACTCCTTGCAAAACTCTGAGAGATGGCCTACTCCTGTAAACTGGAAATGCACTTCCTATTGAAAAATATTTCTCAGCTGAGATCTTGGAACAGTATTCTGTTTTTTTGGAGAGCTGCCAAGCATATATTGCATGCAAAACCAACATCTAAAACCATGCGAGGTCCACAGCTGCTAAGATGCTGAAATGCACTCCATCATTAATCCTGTCACACCCAGCCCAAAAATCAACTACTCTGACCTCTTCCACTAGCATCCAAAATGGACAGCTCGGCCTCTGAAAATAACTGTCAGATGAAAAATCATAGTACAAGTTAGTATGACAGATGATGAAATATTTAGGCAGTCAGCATTTAAGAAAAACGAAGTTTAAGCAAAAAAACTGACTTTAATATTGTGATTACTGAATTGATGACCTGAACAAGAATTAATTGTACAGCTAATCTTGGAAAGGTAAAATTAGGTGCATGTTGAAGTTATATCTAAAAAGGTTACATGTTAGAAAAGCAATCTGTATTTTGTTCAAGCTGTTAAATACAGGATTTGTTCACAGGTATCAGGACAATACATGCTACATTTCTATCAACAGTTCTATAGTCTGTTCTACTATTATATCCCTAGTAGTTTTAACATATACCCATTTCACTTTCAACAAGAACAGATTTGAAAATATGCCTATGTTCTAGCAAGCTTCAGTGAAGCTTGGTTTTATAAATATAAGACCAAGTATGCAGGACTGCCGCTAGTGAAGTCATAGAAGCAGATGATCTATGGTGTGGATGTGCCACAAGGTTTTCTTTGCCAATACGTGCATTAAAATCTTGGACTTGAATTACATTATAGAATTACTAAATCTTGGGACAGAGCTATAAAACTTGTCTTTACTGTCTTAACTGAGCATCATCGCTAGGTGAACAGTCAACAACTAAGCAAAAGGACTGAAGTACCTTCAAGTCAGGTAATGTTTCCTTCCACTGATTTTTATCGATTTCCCAAACAGTTCTTACCCATATATAAGAACGAGCTTCCTTATATAATTTTCCTCTAGGAAAGATAAAGTCTCTTCTGTGTTATGATCGAGCCGAGAAGGGTTCAACAGTCAACCTGCAGATAGTCTTATCTGGGCAAACATAGAGAGCCATGCTCCTACTTCATTTAGAAAGTTGAAGAAAATTACTTGTTTCCACAGCATGTGTTGCATTGCTTTGGGGATAACAGGGAAAATGTCTTCACTTCTCTCTGCTTTTTTATTTCTTATTCTTTAATTTTAATCCCCCAAACATACAAGCAGTATTACCTGATAAAAGAATAGGGTTCTATTTCTATTCTTGCGCATTATAGAAGAAGAATCAAGTGAGTGAGTTAAAAATATCGTCTTGGTTCATCTCAACACACCTGCTGTTCTACATTTCAGTCGCAAACTCTTCCAGGTCAAAACTGAAATCATTACTAGAGAAACCAAAATGATGAAGACATTGAGCTGCCAGTTTCTAATGCAACCTTACCAAGTTACTGTCAATCAGTAACTGTAATTTAAAAAAAAAACCCATACCACACTAAAGAAATATTAAGAACAATTATCTTGAGTCCAATTGGAACGTTAGACCTCTAGACAGAAGAGTTCATTCCTTGCAGCCTGCCAACATTTTAGTAAATGACACTGGCCCTTTAACAGATGGGATACATGCTTCTTAGCTTGCCAGGATCCTAATAAAAGACACTGGCTTCTTTAAAATGAAGGACACATACCTCTCAAATTGCCAGTATCCAAATTGGGAGTCAGCAGTTTAAAATAAAGGCAGTCATCAATCTGGCAAAATCAAGGGCATGGCACAGAAATTTTAAAACAAATGGTACAAAGTTTCTCCTGGCATTACTTAACTTAGATGAACTAAATACTTAAACACTGGCTAAGCATATCCAGTAGCAGCACTGTAGCAACTAGATCCCTTACTAGCTTTAAACCGGTAAATATTAGCAGCAGACTTCAAGGGCTGGGGTTTGGATTTATTTCTTTTCCCCATCAAACCCATTAGCTACCACTTACAAGATTGCCTATGCACTGCATGACTCAAATGAAAGCAGGGGCTTTTCACTGACCAGTAACAAAGGCTGGCCCATGTGGAAAGACCCTGCCTGCCCAAAAGCAACTATAGCTGCTTCCATTCCATCTCTCAGGAAAAGGATGCTCCAGGGAGGAAAAAGACCTCTGAAAACTTTCCCCCTGCACTGACAACCTGTATTACTACAACTTGGGAAGTTTTCTAGCAACCACAGACATCTCTCGAGAGCCAGCAAGTATGGGCTCTTTAACTTTCCTGATAGCAGCCATCAGAGGGAAACAAAGACCTTCTTTAGCAGATCATGAAGTACATCTGGATGAGATGGGGAAGGGGATAGAGGAGTTCACTGAGCCTTGTCAGCACCTGAAAACTGTCCCCAGTTCCAGAAGGGCAGACAAGGGGTACTGTAAGTCTTCCTTGTCTGGAAGCACAACAGAGTTCCTAAGGTTTGGCAATAAAAGAAAGGGAGCATTGTATGAACAAAAGAGGGAACTCTGCTTATTCACATCAGAGGTTCTTTCCATATCAGTCTCCGAGCGTTATCTCAAAAATATGGCAACTCACAGCTGGCACACACCCAGTTTGCCTTACCCATCTCACCCACCCCACTGCTTGCAGACCCCTGCCTCTTCAGACTGATTTGAATAATCCAAACCTGCTTTCTTCCCAGTGTCTCTCAGCATACTCAGCATTTGTTGAGTATTTCTACAACATGTGGCTAACCAGCAAACGCTGGTAGAAAAGAACATATGCAAGTACAAAAATCTACTATTTGATGGCACAGCCAGCTGAAGTCAGAGAGGTCTGAAGTGTTGGAAAACACAGCAGAGGCTGTCAGAGAGAAGGGAGGAGGCTCTCGCTTTAGAGAAACGGAGAAAAAACTTACTAAGTCAGCTGGTCTTGGGAACAGTTAGAGGTGAAACAGGCTTTGAAGGACCTGATCTTCACCAGCTCAGCAGAAGTTGGGAACTGAATAGCTGCTACCACAGTGAAGTGCACAGAAACCACAGGAGACAGACAGGCTCCTCTCATACAGCAGCCCTGACTTGGCCAGGAGATTTGCCTAAAGCTCTGCATTGCCTGGACCTGACCGCCAGCAGGCATGCTCTGGGACATCTCCAGCCAAGTTGTCTGTCCATGCCTTCAAGCAAGCCCTTACTGTGAAGTCTTTCATCTGTTGAACAAAGATGCTGCCACCATTTGCTCACCTTTCACGTTCATCTTTCATTTTCTCCAGCTCCTCCTCTTTAAGTACGCCTTGCTTTGGATTCCCCTTCTGGTCTGTTTTCCCACTTTTATCTTCTTTTTTCTTTCCAAATCTGTTTAAGATATCAAGAAAGGAGTCAGGAGAAAATTATTATTAGAAGAAAAAAACAGTACTTATCTATCATAAACCACAGAAATTTTAGGCAATCAAAACACTGAGTCCTTATCTTGGTCACCCATATATTTCCCATGCTGCAAAATAAGTTACTAGTATTAAATGGGCCATATGCAACAGCAAAGCCTAGTTACCAATTGGTTTGGACCCTGTACTTCTGAAAGCTATTGCTTGAAACAAAGTTGAAAAGCCCCATCAAACCTGAAATGCAAGGCACTGCAGGGCTGGGCTATTAATACAGCGTGTTTTGAAGTGGCTGAAGGTTCTTCTTACCACAGGTCAGCTCTCAAAGTAATCTGCAGTGGCTGTGGTGTCAGCACACAGACTGGACCACGTGTTCTGCTCTTATCAGTAACTACTGTCTCTCATTCATGTATGTCCTTAATTTAAGGATTTGTTCTATGCTTAAATGAGGGTGCAATCAGAAATAGTAAAGTCTTGCTATATTCTGGGAGTAACAACTAGACGGTTCAAAAGAGCTCTTTTTGAAAGTACTTCTGCGTTTTTCTTTCTGCCTAGTAATACACTATCATGTAATATTTATGCTGTGAAAGTCCTCCAGAGACCCCAATCAGTTTGGGGGTCCCACTGTTCAATGCATTGTACAAATATGCATAACACAAGCCTGCTTTATGCAGCCTGTAAAAGGTGACTGAACTGGGGAGCTACATTTCATTTTGGATGGAGCTAGACAGAATACTGCAGTCAAATATGCTCATGAATTATGGGCCAAAAAGTATAAAAACCTCCGCTCCGCTTTCCCAATTTGAAATTCTCAGTTTCACAAGTAAATGATTAATCTGTGTCCTCCCATGCAAATTAATGTGTCCTTGTATGCATGACAACAACGTAAAGTAACGATTTCTCCATTAAATATACCATATTGCAAACTAATTACTCTGATTCAAAACTGCAAACTCTTTTGTGAAAGTCAGCAGCATTGCCTCGGTGATCTTTCTTCTACCCTTTTTATTTTTCATGTCAGCCTAAACTGCCTGAAGTGGCATAGCTGAACTACTGTGCATACATTTAAGCTGTAAATCTTTGACATTAGGTTTCTCCCCTGGACCAAAGCAGAAATCTTGTAAATACTCGATCAGGCTCATAAGTTAATGATCCAAATTTTTTGTGAATTTGGTCAGTAATTATGAGCTTGTTGTCAACTGAAATTCTTAGGGAAGTCTTCCAGACAACAAGAACTTGGTTAGAAAGGGCACGATGGGTGTGAGGGACAGACATGTAGTGTGCGGTACTAATGAGAAGAAGGGCAAATACTACAGGTAGTAACATGAGATGCTTTACCATGGCTCTGCCATGGACTGTGCTGGGGAGTAGGAAGACTCATACATGAGTGCATGGTTTTCTTTCCCTTTTTCTTACGTGTGGCAATAGAGATAGATGGTGTCTTACATTCTTTGAGGGATCCTTTGATCAACATATGCATACACCTCACCTACAAACAATCTTCAATTCTTTTTCTTCAGTCCCTATGCATTTCAGTGCTTTCAGAAAGACAGCAGTTACTTGCCATGCTTTTGCTTTTCCTGAATATAGAGCAGCATGCTGATTCCACTGCTGATGAGTTCTAGCAGCCCCAAGAGACTGCAGGAACGCCCATTGTGCCCTTTCTAACGAAGTTCTTGTTGTCTGGAAGACTTCCCTAAGAATTTCAGTTGACAACAAGCTCATAATTACTGACCAAATTCACAAAAAATTTGGATCATTAACTTATGAGCCTGATCGAGTATTTACAAGATTTCTGCTTTGGTCCAGGGGAGAAACCTAATGTCAAAGATTTACAGCTTAAATGTATGCACAGTAGTTCACCACAAACCCCATGACAGGGTGGTGGTGGCAGTGAAGGCAGCAGCTGGGAAGCACAGGAGAGAAACAGAGGCTGTACATACAGGGTGAGAGGAAACAAAGTGAGAAGGGCTCACAGATATGAGACGACCCAGGCGAAAAAGAAAAGCTAGATGAACTCTGCATATATTGCTCTCTAGAGAGATGTCAGGCAGCCAAACAGTAAATCGCCAGGGGATGAGCACCAGCAGGCTGCACCCGAAACACCCCTGCTTTCTAACACGGGCACGTGCTGGGAAGCTCTCATGACACTTTTCTCAAGAGAGGCTGTATTTGCACTCGCATCTTGGTCATAATCCAGCTCTGGCACTTTGTTTATATGCAGGCTGCCTGCTTTTCTCCCACAGTTTCAATTATGGGTTGTGGAGTCTCATATTCGACTGTAGTATGTATTGATTTTGAAAACATTATTCTTGGGCATTTTGTATTGCTGCAGGGAGTTTAAGTTGGATATGTTGCATACTCGAGAGAAATGTAAAAAAAAAAATCTTTAACATACATTCCTTTGAAATCTAGGTATTATTTCTTGCTTACTGGGGAAATACATTTTAAATAACATAAAGTGACAATTTTGATTGTACTAACTGCCAACATGACAACTCTCCACAAAAATAGTGCTGTTTGCTGGTAGAGCTGCTCTTAATTATGAAATGGTAATACTGAGTTGGTCTTGATGAAAACAACTTTTAGGGTATTTTTTTGCTATTTTTGGCTTCAGATGGGATTTGTGCAGGCTTACAGTTTTTACCTACTACACTAAGTCTACAGCATATAGCTCAAGGCTAGGGATATGTTCAGATTTTGGGCCTCTTTTGCACACTGCTAGACCATAAAAATCCATTCTCTTCTTATTACTGTAGTAAGTTTTTGAGATCAACAAAAATCCTGCACAAATGTTAAAAAATAAAAGCAGCAAAAAATTAACACCGTTAAGAAAAGTAATTTAGAATAGACAGTAGTAAACTACAAAAAACCCAGTATCATCTCTGTCTGATTTTATACACCCTGTCCTGAAATTTATGGCCTGCTCACTTGTGCGTTCTAATTGCCACAGGCTTCCAATGATAAAATTAACTTGCAGCCATTGTAATTTTGCACGGGTTTGTGCGCTACAGGCTTAGTGGTTCTCTACTGCTTCTAGGAACACCAACAAAAAAAGAAGTAAGAGTAGTTGCTGCCCAATAAGTGTGAAGCCCTACACTGATTTCAACAAGGACAGCATAGAATCCATTGTCAAAATTATACAATGAAATTCATCAAATCCACATTAAAATTCTATGAAAATTGAACAGCTTCAGGATTTGAAGTTTCCAGTTCTTCAGGAAACAAATAACTGGACTGTGGTAAAATCGCCTTCCATATTAACACTATTGTCAGAAGAATAAAAACATTAATAAAAATGTATGGCGCACAGATCTTTAAAAGGTCTGTCTTGCTATATGGTACACAGTGGAATTCTCTTCAACTTAATAACCAATGGAACTGCTACTCTAAAAACCTTATGTGGCAAATGGAGAAATAGAACTAGAAGATGTGAAAACAAATGCATCAGCTGTATCCTCTCATTCTATATCCATCTATAATCAATTTATGCCAAATGAAGCCACTCGTAATCATGACAGTATCTTCTCAGGTTGAGTGACTGCCCCAGTTCTTTGATCATCCGTAAATGCCTGCGAAGAACTGTTAAAGAAGTTAAAGCCCTAATAACCTTAGTATACTTTTCAGTTGTGAAAATTAATATTCCAACTACTTAGAACATAGTCCACCTGTAAACAAAAGCATAAGGGGATTTTCTTCATGTGATCAGACCTCTGAGCACTTCATCCTTATGGGAAAAGCCCATATGCAACAGCTGAAAACAAGCTGTGCAAAAGTGAGGAATTTCTATGAATTTCAAAGGATGCCCTGCAATTAACTGGGTTGGGTGTTGGTTTTTTTTGTTGGTTTTTTTTTTCCCTTAGAAGCATTAAATGAATGAAGTCTCTGAATATCACATATGTGTCATCATCTTACAGTATTTATTACCATTCTACTGGCTATAATGTTAAAGCATACATATGCTCCTTTTCAAGGCTTCCAAGGGATAAAAATTAAAATAAGCCTTCTATGGGCCCGCTCTGTTATACTTGGGATAAACATCTTATGTGCAAGACCTAAACCTGTGGTCATGGCAACACTTTGTTTCTGTGTGGAGCGTGATCTTCCAGATTCTCAAATGTGTTGATATTTGCTTCAAGGATTAAAAAGCAGGCAGGTCTATAAAGTCCCAGGCTTCTAAGCAGGAGGAACATCTGGTGGGTGGAACCCTAAGCAGCTTGCTGACTAAATTCAGCAATTTGGATTTCTTAGTTAATTCAGTTGCCCTAGATCAGTAGGTGTAACCGCAGCTAACGGGGTACATAATGGAATTGCAAACATCTGCGGGGAAGTAATTCAAGAGGGCCTGTGACACTGTCAAGCAAAATATGAAGCCTAACAATGTCATAAAATCTTGACATCTCCAGAAATGATCAGTAAAAAATCAGAATGATTTGTAAAGTACATATAACAAAAGCTCTGGCTCCTAGTCATTTCACGGCAAATGGGGAAAAATGCCCAGATTATTAAAGCAGCTCCTTTATGAAAGGCTAGAAATAACCCTTAAAATTAAATTTAAATGTGAGTAAGAATGAATGAGTGAGCAAGAAAGATAAAGATACTAATAAGGTATGATTTTCAGGTCCACACAGGGACTATAAAAAGCTTATTAACTGCCACTACTGCCGTGTGTTTTAAGTTATTTTATCACTCAGCTTTACAGCAGAAGAAATACTCTGTGCTTTGATTAATCACTTTCATACATACACTTTTACAGAGTATTAAACATTGCCATAAAGATCCTTAGTGAGTCAGACTTGTTGGTGATTACAGGCCAGGCTCATTTTACATTTATGTTAATAGCAGCATTAATGAAATACATCTTTTACATTTTTAGTGGCTCTCTAAATACCTAAAAGGTTTGTTATTAAATGTTTACTTATTGGGCAGAAGTATGCCATTGAGTATTACACCAGTGGGACCAAGAGCTTTTGCAACAGCTGAAAAAACTACAGGAAGAAGAGAACATGGTTTGGTAAATGGTTTTGACATTTTGAGAACAGAGCACACCCAGCAAGCGCTGGGCAACACTGCTAAATCTGCACCGATATCCAAGAATACAGAAGTACCTCCATGACACAAGTTAAACTAATGAAAGGGCAGCTCCACCTGGGAGCCGCAAGCCCGGAGGGCTAAGCATCGCTTTTCCTTGCCCCACTGCCAGCCCCATGGTCCCAGTGAGTGGAACCTGTTCCCTCTGTGGAAGATTTAGCCCCAGCGACACAGAGATGCCGCAGTGTACGAGACCTATTGCAGCAAGACCTCCTCATGACAAAGCCTTACCCAGGAGCAGGTTTTGACCCAGCCTCCCTGCTCTGGCAGGGTGCGAGCAAAGCCCTGATAAGATGCTGAACACGGGAGAGGGCCATTTCAGTCCTTGTGCTCCCTGCTCCTGGGTGGGTAGTGCCTCCATCTCCGGAGAAAGGGAGAGGAAGGGGCAGAAGGGGCCAAAGGGGCACACCACCGCTGGGCTGGGCAGTGCTGCGTACACCACCAACACTGTAAGTTGGAAAGAGATTTGGAAAAGTAAAAAAAACATAATCCACTTCTAACTAGATTTGATGAGGTTTGGTTGCAGGAAGGAGATATGGGGCTTGCCTGGTGCCTCCCTGCTGGGACTCACTCCCAGGGCAGCACCAAGGGAGAGCAGCAGCTTTCCCTAGTGAACAACAGGGCAGCTCAGGTCATCAGAAACAGCTCCCATGAAAAGGCAAAACCAACCTTACCTCTGACTGATTGTACCAATGGAGATATGATAATTTGTTACAATGTCTCGTGCTACAAATATTATTTGTATTTCACTCATACAGCTAAGCTTCATATGAGTATCCTTGTATTTAGCCATCTTCAAATTATTTTGGGAGCTAATCCACATTATTCTAATGCTGCAATCAGAGTTAAACTCATTATGGTCAGCAAGGAAATGGAAATAAAAAAAAAATCCACATTATTAACACCAATACATGTTGCTCCTGTTAGGGCATTAAGCAAACTACTTCTTTTTTAAATTTACTGTATCAGTCTGCTGGAGTTAGACTAAAATGACTGAGCTTCCAGATTCAGCCTAATGGGAGTAAAACTTATCTTTTTAACAACCCTGATTAAACACAACCTCCCCCCACCCGTTTATTTCTTTGATGCCCAAATTAGCATCTTTTCTGCAGCATGCTGAATTAATTAGTACAGTGACAAAGAATTAGTCCAGATAGGATCAAAGCTGAAACCGTATTTATCTGGAATTTGAAATTAAGAGCAGAGAGTATTAACCCTCAGCACTTCAAGGAGCTTTCCACATGGCATACTTAGTAAGCCTTCCAGGAGTTCATTCAAAATAAATCAACAGTGCAATTTTTTTTCCCCACTGAAGTTTTGCTAAAAGGAAAATAAATTTGCCATGAAGCCTGCTACAATGGGGAACTGCCTTTAATGCATACCCTGTACATGCTACTCATTATGTAACTTGTAGGCATCAGTAGAACAAAGCAAACAAAGCTGAGAAAAGACAGTTAATCACATTTGTATTAATGCTTGGATCATCACATTGTTCACAGACTTAAGGGCTAATGAAAGAATTCCCAGCACCAAATCTGAGAAGCTGCTTGCTGTAACACCTCACAGGTAAATAATCTATAATCTTCAAGCAAGAGGGTCACATGCAGAAATGAAATGTCAAACAGAAGCCCTGTATTACACAGTTAAGTTTACTCTGAGAGTATGAACCATGTGGACAGCAATAAAAGAAAATCTTCATTGCTGGTATCATTGCCTCGGATATTATCTGTGTTTCAGTATCAGATAAAAGACTGCCATGTAAAGTGCACGAGGTTGCTCTTCTGCCTAGAAACGGCAGAACAAAGGCAATCTAAATAGTTACCCCAAAATCTTTTCATCCATCATCTTCCCTAAGCCTTTGAGACCCATATCCTTACTTTTTAAACGTGAAAATTGCTCTTTATTTAGATAGAAATGAGTTACTGTAAACTCACTCTGGTAATTAGGTATTAGGAAATCCTCACCAGTGGAGAAGTTCTGTCCATCTGCACCACATGTCAAATCTTCCGCAACATATGAAATGACTAAAGACAAAACCCAAGGAACATGATGGTACCTTAAGACTTGGGCCACCTGACAGATGTGGCTGCTACAAAACCACAAGTCCATCTACTGAACCAATGGAATGGAGTAATTCCATGTTGTGGATGCCCCATCCCAGGCTGTCTTCAAGGCCAGGCTGGATGAGGTTTTGAGCAACCTGGTCTAGTGCAAGGTGTCCCTGCCCATGGCAGGGGGGTTGGAACTAGATGATCTTTAAGGTCCCTTCCAACCCAAACCATTCTATGATTCTAACTCTCATCGGCTATTATGTAAATATGGACAACAGAAGGCAGCTCTGAAGAGTCACCCTTCACACTTCAAGGAACTTAATTTTTACAAAACATGCTGAGGTAGTCTGAATGCTGGAGAAAGTGTTTATCAAGAGGGGTCCCCACTATTATCATCTGACCAGGAAAACTAACGGTGAATGGCAGCTATGCATCTGTTCCCATGAAATGATTCTTCAATCATCTGATGACCATTTTGCTGCTCTTTTTGGTCACTACTACAACAATCCTGCATCCCGCAGCTCATATTTCAAGAAAGAAAAAGCTACAGTAACAGAGCACAGCTGTGATTTACAGCTTGATCAGAAGAAGAAAAAATTGATTTATAGTCTGTCCTACGCAACAAGCCCTGCCTGCTCATCCAACAGACTGTGGAATTACCTACCATTGAAGTAAGGAATTATTCCCATATATTCTTATTTTTGCCTACTTGCATACAGTATCAGCAATTCTCCCCTCTTGGTTCAACCCTACAGGCAACTAACTTCTGCTGAAGTGAACACTAAGTCTGTCCCAGGCAGTGCACAGAAACGTAGCTACGCCTACTCTGTATGGAGTCTGCAAATGTCAACCCCAGGGGAATGTGATAATCACACCCATGTCTTAGGGATGGTAACTCCATACTCAAACCAAAGGAAAAGGACTGAAGTATTAAGCCCTTGATTCTGCTTTCTGAATTCCCATTTCAGAGTCACCCATTTTCTCATTACTCCACCAAATGAAAAGAAAGAACAAAGCAGGCAGTTAGGCTAACTACTAATTTTTCCAGGAATTTATTATTCTCTGTCATGCAGGAAAAATATAAATGCAGTTTCTGACTGAACCTATTTCTCTAAGGTCCAGTCAGTAAGACAAAGTAGTAGACAGACACTCCCTATGCAGTCTGTGGATGTTGCCAGCTCCCCCTCCAGAACTACTTGCTGACTCCATGGTTTTCTCAGATGTGGAAATTCTGCAGTCAAATGAGAGCTGGCATGCCTCCGGCCGCCCCCCCCCCAAGCACCTCCAGCCCTCTGCAGGTAACTGAGAGCCACTTGAAGGTGGGACAGAGAAAAGACCAGCTGAAGGGAGCCAAAAGATAGCTCTTTGGGTGCCAAACCTGACTACAACAGGCTGCTGAGATTTTTCTTTTCTGTTTCATGCTTTCTCCCATCTGTTGTGTGTCTCTTTTCCTTACTACTATCCACATGATCCCAGAACTCTACTAAAGTATCAACTACATATGTATGTATAGTACATGTATGTATTATACATGGTTGTAAGGGGAGGAAATTTTCATTTTTCTCGTATCATAATTCTCATGGTGTCTGGTGCTTTTCTTAGCATTTCAGACACTGAGGCCCTATACAAGACTCTCCAATCACTCTACAAAACTTTTTGCTCAGTCTTCTTGGCTATGGAGAAACAATATGCAACCGTGATGTTATCAGAACTGCAGATATAACACTCATGAAGCAAATTACATACATGACATTAGCAAAACAAAACTGAAACCCTGCTGCATTTGCACTCTGAGCTATGATACTTTGCTGTGTCAGACTTGCTGATCATCTCACCACTGCAGTACTCTCCTCCTCAACCAAACCACGCGCCTTCCTTCCCTTACATCACACAGTGGGGATTTGTTGGGGCCTGACTTTCATGAAGTGAACCCACTCATTGCAGGTTCCAATGAGATCTCCAGGGAAAACACAAACCTTGAAAAAATGGTAGGAATACATGCTCTTTCCCCTTGACTATTCCCCCCAACCCCATCTCCTTTAAATTCTCTCCTTATTAATTTCCTCCTCCTTCTCTCCTAACATACTCTCTCCCTCCTCATATGTCTCACTGCTGCACTGCTACAGCAATACCTCTTCCTGAAGATCTCTGCTGGAGCTGGCACAAAAGAAACGTGCCTTGAGAAACAGCACTCTTGCCTCCGAGTCACTGTGCAGCAATACGCAGTGGGGACATGCAGAGATCTCTAGAGTAGCTGCGCTACCAAAAGCAGTCTCCACTCTTCCTCAGCGGGGTGCAGGAGCCTCTATTTGAGCTCTGAACAAAGAGACCATACACAGAGAAGAAACTCTGAGAAGAAGAGAGACTTGTAAGAGGGAGAGACATGGTTCTTGAATAGGAAGGGGAAGTAGTAAAGGCAAATGGAAAGCCTGAGATGACTTGGTTTAGGTTCCACAATGAACTCGTAAGGCTAAAGCATCACAAATTCCATCTCCGTGCCTTTACCAGAGCTGACATTTTACAAAGCAGTAACATTCAAAACAATGCCAAAATAATGGTGGAATTACATATACTGTATTTTGAAAGATACGTTTCGGCATAATAAATAATAGATGGTTTTGCATTTTTAAACTGTCAAAATCAGTCCTTCTGATAAATAACAACTTCCCTCCCTGGCCTTGGCTATTGTACATTACTAATTAGACATAGTAGTTTGTGGTTAACATCCTTCCCTACAGATTTATTATTAGCTTGAATATTCTTTTCAGTAGAATTGTGTTAATGGTAAGGTCTGCTGGAGGCCAATTGCATGAAGCCACTGGGAGGAGAAATCTGTTTGCCTGTCAAAACAGTGGCTATCAATTAGAACGGTAAATGTGATTCCTTTAAGTATCTTGGATGGTAGCAGAGATTTCCAGTGATGGATTAGGGGGCTGAATCACTTTCATACTGTACTGAAGGAAGCTTTCAGACCAACAGCTGTCCACACAAAACAAATTCACCACTATTTTTGAGCAAGTCCAGAAGAACCAGTCTGACCTGCCAAAATTCTCTCTGCTATTTTCCCAGAAATCCCAGCTTTACAGCATTTTATGTGGCTTACTGACAAAACTGATACTAGATTATTCTGTGGTTTTCTTAGGAAAACTTGGCTTAGGATAGCTATGGCAAGAGGGGGAAAAAAAAAACCCAACCCAAAACCCAACCAAAACCAACCAACCACAAACAATGAAGCTGCTGAAAGATACGATGCACCAAAAAAGAACCAGTGAAACAATGCAGTTCCACTGTTCACTGTTACGGGATGCAGCCCTGGCACACAGATAGCAGTTTCCCCCTTGATACAAGCACCCAGCTCCCATTAGCATCGGTATGAGTTGTCTGGACATACTGATGAGAGTACGTTCCCCAATGTTTTGCAGGAAATTAACACCACTCACTTGAGGACTGAAGGACGCACTGTCTGTCACTCTCAGACAGCCTCTGCCGTTAATTAAGCAAAATCCTCTGCCACAATTCTCAAGAGGAAGCTCTTCCCTGTTTCTCCTCGGTACAGCAAAACTGACACAAAGCAAAATGTCAGCAGCAGGAGCTGGGCACTGGTGATGTTCAGGGAAGATGAAGTTCAGCCTGCCTTTGCCAAGCTCTTTTGGCACTGGGTTTTTGTGGATTTTGAAAATCATTAGAAATCAAAAAAGAGTTATTAGAAATCAAATTGCTTAGTTACAACTGAGTTTAAGCTTTAAGAATGATTTAAGAAAGTATTTTCAACTCTCATACATTGTGGCTTTAGGTTACTGGTTATTTTCAGCAGAGGTAATTCAAGATGGCCTGTATAAAAACAAGTCAGCAAGACTGCTAACCCTCCAGGACTCCATTGCTAATTTCATGCCAAGAGAGTGACTAACTAATACAGGAAAAAGCAAAGGACTCCACTATAGTCACAAAATGTGGCTCCGGCAGCTGAAGGACAGGGGTTCAGAATGGGGAAGTTTCATCCAGTTGCTACACAACAGTCTCTCTCATCAGACTGGGAAACTAGACTGAATGTATTAAAAACCTTTCCTTGGTACCACTTCATAAATAAAGAATAAATATCAGGACTAAGTGACTGGATTTTTTTAGTCAATCTTACGAACGACACAGCTCTGTTAAATATGCTTTCAATAGTACTGCTTATGAACTATGCGCCAAAAACTTCCTTTATAAGGTTTCCGTGAAGACCTGGCAATCACTTCTGTTTCTTGAATCTTAAAAGCAGTAATTCTGGAGCAATCAGATAGAGAAATACATTTTACTGGATAAGGTCAGAGAAAATTGCTAGAGTAGTGCTTAAAACCACAAAGTACTTTTATCGTGCTGGTTATTACAACCACATAGCTTGAAGTTGCAGAAAAAACAAACAGCCCAGATTCCCCAAACTTTTTCCTCCTTGCATATTTCTTGGCTTTCACACCCCAACTCCCTACCACAGATGTTTATACACTATTTTTAGAATAATTATTTGTTATTGGTGTTTATACTGCCAGCCTGTTAATTTCTGTGTGACAATGGGAGGGGGGGGGAATCTCTGCTTTCTTATTCATATACAACACCACTTTGCTCACCACACAAAGGCTTTGACTTGTCTTCTCCCTACACCCACAGCTCTACATCCTAAGGTTATATTCACTTGTTCAATTACGTGCAATACTAAACCACTGGTGCTAATTTTACCCAGTGACCAAAATGAGCACACATATACTACAAATTCTGCACGTTGCCATCTCAGCATAAAAACGTCAGTCTGAAAAAGAAGTTAAGTACGAGGGTGATAAAACAAACGGTAAATTCGAAATAAATAGCGGCACAGAAGTCTGAAGAACACAAATGAACTCTGTCACTCATTTCATTAAAATTCTGCCATGGGAGATGCCAGGAGAAAACTGTAACACTGCATGAATAAAAACTAAACAGTTTTGATAAAAAACTACTCTATGGTGTATAGTCAGTCAATGAACTGAATCCTTTTTTGATTCCAAACTGTGCCTGATTCAACCACAATTTCTCCTGAATGTATCAGTTACTAGCCATTGTTCATCAAATAATTTGTAGGAAACTCTGGCTTACAGGTTACCCATGAATTGTACTCAATCAGTATTCATTACAATGAACATTCTGCTTATTCATCATTAACTGCAACTGATCACATGTATTGTTTCTACTTCTTAATAACTCATTGTTTAAAAAACTACTGTCACAAGCAAAAGGGAGGAGAAACCACTCTGCACTTCTTGAACAAACATGTTTTGGCCACAGGCCCAAAAATTTACTGCATAAAAAAACCCCACAACTGTATGAACACAAATTTCACCACACGAGCGCTCACAGTTGATGAATTACATCTAGCTGAAAGTATTTCATCTGTAAAACAAACTAGAGACCTGACTGTGAAACAACTTAAGCATCTGCATTTCCATTTCTTCAGCTGTATCCTTCGTCTTCTATCATGGGAAAGAAAAAAAAAAAAGAGTGCTTAATTTAACAACTATATACCACTCGTTATTTGACGTCTCTATACTACTACTTCTTTTGATTTATTAGATACAACATTTAAAACAGAATTTTTTGCATGATAATTGTCTTTGTACTCTCATATTATTATTCTACATCTAGACAACGGTACCAAAAACGTACAGAATGAAGAAAACGAAGCTGCATTATTGATTTATAGTGCCATGATGCTATTACTTTGCCATGGTCTTATAACTAAAAAGCCTAGTTGCCTGGCCTCAATTTTGTTTTTCTTCTCACATAGGGAAATGAAACCCTTTTACCCCTTTCCCTCCAGTCATACAATTTCCTGCCAGCTTCCGTCTCGCTTGTACATAGCTGTTCACTTGTACCACAGTCCCTTTTCCAGCTGCTGCTGAACAGACAAGTATCACTGCAAATATAGTCCAGTGTTCCCTGGAAAAAAGGAGCAACAGGATATAGGAATGTAAAGCAGAAATCATGTTCAAATCCAAGATCCTGGATTTCAATAACTGGAAAGCTGTATAGCCAGAAAAAAAACATTCCCTCAAGCCCACTTACAATAGCTGGAATGAACAACTGCATCTTTTGTGCTGTCAGACGTACTTCCTCTAGCAATTAGCTGGCACGTTCTCTAAATAAGCAGAGTAGTAAAAGCCAGTTAATGCCCCAGTGCTGCTATTGGAAATCTTTAACAAAAATCACTAGTATTTAACAGATTGGTTGAAATTTGGTTCCAAATAGGGAGCTTAGATGTTACGCAGGGAACAGTGAGAATTTTGTCTATATAATGTGGCTGGTACTATTTGAAACTGAAATGAAAAGGGAAAGGTATAGAAAAGGAGACACCTAATGGATCTCCTCTTGCTGAAGAAACAACCAGAAGGTGTAATACAGAGTCTGAGAAGCAAAATGCCTGGACAAGGGAAGAAAGTAAACAACTGACTTAACTGCACTAAGGTGCAAAATATTTGCTTTTTGCTGAGTTGAATACAGAAGAAGTCAGATGTGGTATTTAGGCTCAAGTGCAAAAAAAAAAAAGGGAAATACACACAACGGATGAACCAACATCAAGTATCTGTGTGACTTCCGCTGCAGAGGAAGATCCCTGGGGAAGAGAAAACACTAGTGTGGAGGTAGATGCCCAGTATCACTAATGTCTGTGCATTAATTATCTTGATCTGCAAGTTAATTTTATTTCTGTAAACGACATTTTTTAAAAACTTATTTAGTGGACACCACATTCTGATCTGTTCTTATCAGCACAAGTAGTCAAAACCAAATATCCAGAGCCCAGAACAATATCCCACCTGAGAAATCCCTTCTCCCCTTTCCAGTAGTTACACTCCTAAATTTGAGCACGACTGAGAAAGCATAGGCTTTCTGTGTCCTTGTGGTTCCAAACACAGCATGGGCTAAGGAACACACGCAAACACTGTGTTTGTCCTGTGTTATTCAAGTTATCACACCAGAGAAACTCTGTCTCCTTCCAACAAAAGAAGGTATTTCTCAGGTGCATTATTTTCCCAAATATCAGACACAGAGAAAACTGGTTGAAAATAATCTCAATGCACTGTTATCAAGACATGGAAGAGGAAATGCCTTCTAAAAGGAAAATCATTAAGATAAATCAGGAAAGGCCTCTCTTATCACCATTAAATAGTAACTTAAGCACAGGATTAAACTTAGCCAGATCACTTACGCTATTAATGACCTAATTTTTTGAACCAATCTTTATAATATCCCTTAATGTTCCAGAAATAAAACAAGCTCTTAGACCCCTTCGCTCCTGAATTATAACCCTTTCCGAGAAACTGGTGTGCTTCTCCTTTTCTGGACCTTATACCTAACCCCAAATCAGGACCCAAAACCAACTCGGAACCCCTATTCACAAGATGAAGAATCGTCAGTCCTACTTAAATTCCTTTTATTGCTGGCCTTCACCGTTACCCTCTGGGCCCTTCTCTAGCCAGCAAGAAGCTCCATTCTTTGAGGTCTCCTTTCAGATCCAAACCATAATCTATTATTAAACTGAACTCACCTAAACCTTTGCCCAGTCTAAGCCATGTCACTGTGCACATCCTTGTCCTTGCACAGCATCTTTAGCAGTCAGCTAGCATAGAGTTGGTCTCATGTGTCCACCCCTGTTCTCACATGACTCACACCCCTAGGAGCACCGCTCGCTGTCCACGAGGATGCTTTTCGCTTGGTATCTGTTCATCGTGCTAAGACCAGCTGGGATCCTCCAGCCTTGAGACTGACTGGAACATTTTCTTACTGGAGGACCAGCGTCTGTGAAACGTACTGAACTTGGAGAACTGTCAGGTCCAGAGTTCAGTGGTGCTCAGAGAGGAATATTTTCTTCAAATTTTACTTTTGTATTTTTGTCTATGTGCTAGAAGACAGGGGGAGAAGAAAATGGAGCTGGTGTGGGATGATATTACCGTCAAAAAGCATACAATAATGTCTATGAAGAGGTTCAAAGCTTTCTAAAATTTTACAAGATGAACTATGTAACAAGGTAAGTGCTTTAAAACTGCTCTAATTTTAAAAGTGTAAGCTCTGCCCTTTTTTCCTGGAAAGTCATCAAACACTAAGACAGAAAAGAAGGATGAACTCAGTGGGATAGTTCAGTGTTAAGAAAGAACTAGTCTGGCTTCTCTCATGAATTCACCATCCCGTAAACTGTGTGATCTCTGCACTCTACCAACAGAGCAAAAGTTTAATCCATGTGAATAAGTTAACATATCAATTTCTATGACTCTCTAAAGCTCATTAAAGCCCACAAAACACGAAAAGCTGATGCTTTCAACAGGCTTTTGCCACCAGTGTGAAACATGCCCCTCTCCCCACCCCTTCTTAAGTTTGCTTATATGTGGTGATTTCTAAAGGCACAAAGTTTGGCCTCCCCAAAGCTGCAGAAGTTGGCAGATCCCTCCCACTGCCCCATATACATTTTAAGCTTTTGTACCAATGCAAGAATGAATTTTATCCTGCAACATCTTAGAAAAGCCATTATTAAGAGAACAGTGGCACTTCTGAACTGGAATGGATAGGACTATATCACAACAGGTTCTTCTGTACTTAAGAAGCCGCCTCATCAGAAAAGCAGCAAAAACGACAAGAATGGATGGTGCAAACTTCTTCAGCTGCTGGCATCCTCATGGCTCTGACTTCCTCCTGTTTTTGCCTGTCATCCTCTCCCAGAAGAAATTAAAAACAAAAATGAAAACTCCACACTGCTGCTGTGCTTCACAATGTTCAGCAACCTGCCTGATCACCTGAAGAATGTGACAGCCCACAGGGTTAGGAGAGAGACAAAGCCTAGAGCTCCAGTTGAGAGTGTGGCAGCAGAGGGACTGCCAAGGAAGCAGTAGGCTGCAAACGCAGTCTTTCCCTGAGAACGTGTTCTTCTGGGCAAAAGCTGGAGGTCTTGGGCTAAAAGTAAAGTTGAGGTAACAAGCTATATTAGCTACTATGAGATTAACAAATTTTGTGCCTGCATGTTGAGAAAAGGTTATACTCCCGCCCCCCATTATCAACAAAAATAAGTCAGTACTGGAACAAGTGGAACTAAAAACAGAATAAACAAGACTGTTTTGATCTGACATTAATTGTATAGTAGAGCTTGTTTCATGGAATGAGCAAATTGTGCATGCCAAAGTTGAAGAAAAGTGAGTATTATAAATAAAGTCAGATTTTTTTTGTTTCCACCTACTTTTACTTCAAGAAATCCTTAGAACTTCTCATTTGAACTCTTAAAAAACCCTCACATCTTGTACATTAACACACTGAAAAAGGATGCTGCAAGGCTCCCGCACTGTTTTAATTTTCAGCATTCTTTTACTATGCAGAACGTGTCCACAGTGTTAATGCCATCGCTCCACTTTTCTTCAATACCAAAAATGTACATATATAAGACTAGAAGTCCTTAACATGCTGTTTGATAACAACGCAGGGCAGGCAGACTTGACTACATTCCTTAAATCTAGCCTATCCAGTACTTTGCCTGGTATTAACACACTGGTGGTCTGGGATTTTCAAGAGCTGCAGAGAATCAGCTGCAGTTGGATAAAGGGGATCAGCACTAGCCACTGCTAAGGATCTCTCTCCCAGGAACAGCTTCCTTCCAGCTGCCTCAGAGATCAACTGTGCTTTGCCACTGCCACAGTTGCAAAATAAATAAATAAATAAAAATTAAAAAATCCATCTGGATCTTTCCCATCCCTATAATCCCTGCATCTCCCCTTTTACATCTCAGCTCTGCAGCCAGAAACACTCACGAGTTCCTCTTACTAATACTGAAGTTTGCATTAAGTACTTGACCTACCCTTTGAAGGATTCAAAGGACCACCTGCCTGACAAATATCTCAAGCCATTCAGCACAGCTCCAGCCAATACAGGGCTCAGCACTCCAAAAAACGTGGCTGGCACAGGGCACTTGCACGAGCACACGTGAGCACAGGAGAGCAGGGCTGCCAGCCAAGCGTGCAGCGTGGCTACGGCCCATGACCAACACTGGCAGCTCCAACCAACAGCAGTGCATATACAGCCCAACTGCAAATGTACCCTTTCTCGACTCCCTTCTGAATTAAAACCAAACCCACTAGCCCAGAGCAGGCTCTGGGGAGGAGACAACTAAAAATTATCACTTAAAAGTGTCACAACCAAACAAAACGCAGCCATCTTTTAAAACATCACTACCTCTTCGGTAGTTAGCCCTGCCTAGTGCCAGGTACACAGGGAAGGATGGTAAAGTCTGGTTTAGGAATTTAAAGAATGACTCACTTCTGCCTGTCTAATTAAAGGTTAGTTAGCGACCACTGAAATTACAAACTCCCCTGACCCTCGCAGATACGAACTGCAACAAGGCAACAGAGGCAGGAGGAATGGGAAGCGCAGCAGGGTGTTCTTCATGGCCCGGAGACACCGCAGGAAGCACGTCCCGACCTTCTCCAGCCACGCTCCCACCACCATGGCACAGGGCAGCCAGCCACCTGGGAATCGGTCCTCCATGGGGAGGAACTGGCACTTTTCTCAGGTACCTATGTAAATGTTTGCCTACTTAGCTATAAATATATTTAAATATGCAGGCAATCATACTCATATGTAAATAACCCACATTTTGCAATACACATTTATTTAAATATGTACATACTTAAATAAGAATCCTAAGTAGGAGACTAACTTCCCTCTTTCTCTCAGCAATGTAGCCCAACCCAATTCCTGACAAACAGGAATTTGTAAATCGAGCATTAGATTAGGCCTCACAAGTCCCCCATGGCTCTCTCCTGTACATACACTATCAAACTTCTCTAACAGCTTAATATTTCCTGAGGCCACGTATTACAATGATCAGTTCAGACAAGGGAATATCAGGACACAGAGGCCTTGTGAGAAGAGAGGTCTGGGAGCTTCAGGCTAGTGAGAGAGATTTCCTCCTGTGCTCCTTTCAGCACGTACTTTTTCATCAGATAAATATAAATAAGTAGCACAGCAGTTGTTTAGTGAGCAGCTTAGGGACATATTGTTCCCACTGTCCTAATTTTCCTGACACAATTGGTAAATTTAGACATCTAATTAACAGTCTGTGCCATTTATCAGGTTACTTGTTGCTGTTTTTTTTTTTTAAGGCCGTCAATTAAGCTTTCCATACCTTAGACATTCTCCATCTCTAGACTGAGTCTTAGGACCCTCACAGAATGATCGTAAATGCCTCTAACATATCCCCGTTCTGTTTATATGGGCTTTGCGCAGCCCCAGGGAGATGAACTAGGGTCATCCCTAAAGCTAGTTTCAAAGTATTACTTTAACACCTGCACCTGTGAGATGAAGCAGACCAAGCAGGAGAAAGAATGGAAGAATTTACAGTTCATCTCTAGAGTCAGCTAGGGTACACAGTCATCCACCAAGAGACATATCATAAAACATTTGCGTGTTTGTTGACATTTTGATAATTATATTTGCAAGTCTTCCTTTGTAGCCCTTCCCGGTCTACGTTTATAAATGCACATTTTTACCTTTGCTTATTTATCCTCTTTTGTGCTAGTAGCTCTTACCTCTAAAACGTAAGATTTTCAACAGTGAAATATTTAACCCTAGCAGTGACACTATTTGATTTCAAGTCCTTTTATCACAGAAGGAGCAAAGGAAATTAACAACATTCAAATAAAAAGGAAGATCTTTTACAAGTTCATTGCCATACACAGATACAAAAGCAGCTTGTAATGCTGTGACAGATGTATGAGTTTTGTTTGCAAGGTAGGGTCTTCGACCAGATCAGTGCTGCAGGACCGCACTAATCTGAATCCTCTTTAACAACCAGCATGTTTATTATCACTTCTTTACAAAAGAAAAACAATCATGTAGCATATAAAGTATACCCCCTCACTTAT
The DNA here is from genome assembly GCF_000690775.1 of Eurypyga helias. Taxonomy (NCBI): domain Eukaryota; kingdom Metazoa; phylum Chordata; class Aves; order Eurypygiformes; family Eurypygidae; genus Eurypyga; species Eurypyga helias. The sequence goes on from NW_010251205.1 coordinate 139,518, forward strand.
AAAATGGGTTTTCTATTTTATGCTTAGCTAAAAAATATAGCACATGCATCAGATTTCTATAATGATACTCCAGTCTCAAAAAGGCAGATGCAGCATGAAAAAGAAAAGTCCCAAGAGAAAACCAGGTTCTCTTCACCCCTGTTTTTTTGCTCCTGGTCCTTCCAGGTAATTGTCAGATAACTACAACCAGAAGCAGGCAAAGGAAGAAAAAACTCTGCAGAAGTATCCATTTGTACCTGCTCAAATGAGACACAACTCACTTTTTGCTGTCACTAGCAATAATCCAACTGAAACCACAAAGGTAATTAACTTCGGGGTCATGCCTTGACTACATGAAACCTGTTTACAGAAATGCCTGACACTAAAAATCAAAAATGCTGTCCCAAAGTAAGTTTTCCTACACCTTTCTTTTCACACATGGGCTTCAAATGATCAGTTTTTAGGGTACAGTTGCTTTGGCAACTTCTGTGAAGAAGATGGAACTTGAAGGAGAAATTCTGCCAAAGAGATTAACACCTTGCAGTGAAAAATCCTGTCTGACACAAATCAAACAAGAAAGTCATCCACTATGCCTCTCAGGAGCTGGCCAGACTTCCCAGGAAGAAGTCTGACCTTCCTGGCTGTAGCTCCAGGGCTGCTTGTCATTTCTGCTCTGCCGGGCCCCCAACCTTGGAAGGAGCTGTCCAGCGCAGCCCCGAGCAGTCTGCTGGGAGCTGCCAAGGGAGCCAGGAGGAAACCCAAGACCCCTGTTTCTCGCTCCCCTCCCCTGCTAACGGCACCGCTGCTACTGTGGCAGCTGCAGCCTGTGGAGAGAAGCCAGGGCTTCCAGGGACCTTAACTCCACAACAGCTTGGAGTACTCTGGGCTCGCTGGAGAACGAGCTCAATGTCAAGTTGGGTACTCCTCAGGGAAACTAAACAGAGTTTTCAAAAAAAATCACTAATGCTTTTCAGTGACTTCCTCAGCCCTCCCTGAAATGCCTTTAGCTGGGTTACAATTGTCGTATCCTGCCTGGCAATGAAATGAGGGGCTCTCAGACATAATACAGTAATAATAAACTGGGCAACACATGAGTTTCAAGGCTTTCTGCTTCAATTCCTTGGGTAGCTCTGTCATGCCATGGACAGATTTCTACAGGAATAGTAGTAACCTAAGTTGGCTGAAATTGTGTCACACGCATGCTTGGAATAGAGTCTGGCTGATACAAAGAAATTTGCAGCATTTCCTATCAAGATATTCACGTCAGAGATCATCACAGAACTCCAAAAATTCAGGTCACAGGGAGGTTATTTTTCTGAAAGGGATAAAACATTAGGACTCAAAATTAAAACCAAATCTTACAAATGTAAGAACAGGGTTGTGACCAGTGGCTAGTGAAAAATCTACAAAATGTCTATGAATAGAATAATTATTACTGGTTTCCAAGGTGAAAGCCAGCACCTTTGACTGAAGAGTAACAACTAACTTGGGTTAGCAGAAACCTTGATTGAAACTATTATGTTTCACTCACTCTCTGTGGTTGATCATGCCTAGGGAGACTTCCTTCATTATATAAAGTGTGAAGGAGATAAATGGAACAAAAATCTCTAGGATAGTTAGGTCAGACGACATACACCACAGTGACACATTTTCCTCTATGAAGCCAGAAATTTCCAGTCCTCAGACGCAATAGATGTGTCAAGTTTACTTTTCAGGGAGAAAAAAAGGTGCTGTTACAGTTCTGCCTAACCTTTGTAGAAACCTTAATTCTCAGAACAAGTGTGGAATCTTGTCTGGGAAAAGCTCTTCACCTGCTTCACGCCTTGAAGCTACTACATGCCTTAAGTATCCTGACAAGGGTTTGAATCAGACAGTAAGGATGAAACAGAGGAAAATAGTCTGTTTGGGCACAGGGAGGGAAGGA